>NW_027519274.1:0-17020 GCF_043159265.1 Tasmannia lanceolata
GGTATGGAGGAGGGCGAGTTTAGCGAGGCTCGCGAAGATTTGGCAGCTTTAGAGAAGGACTACGAGGAGGTAGGATTGGACTCGACCGATGGAGTACGACGACGACGCAGGTGAAGAGTTTTAATTTCATTTCATGATAGACAGAAGAAAAAAATAAGAGCAAGACGAAGGCGGAGGATGATGAGTAAATAAAATATCGAAGAAAATTACCACACACACATATACACCGCAAACAAACGCTATCGAGTCCAACCTTTACTTCCTGCAAGAAAAACCTAATCCCACCCAAAGTCAGTGGCCCGATCTTGTTGTCGCGTCCATCTCGCTGGGTGGCGCCAGTGTCACCTCGGGGTGTGGCCTCTCCCCTCTCCATCGCAACCATCGCACGAGCTATCGTGCACCTGCCTTTCTAGCAACTCAAGGCTGATCGTGTGCTATACTAGACTAAGAGGGACGCGGTCGTATGGAGTCGAGTGAACCGGGACGATGTAACCAGAGAGACCATCGACACATTTGCGCAACATTTACCGCGTTAACGGCGCGCATCACCGCCGGCCGCCCCACACCAACTCGGGGCAAAGTGGAAGCGGAACTTCCGAGGGAAAATGTTTAACGCAGTAGAATATTCATATACAAGAGAGGTGTTTAGTTTAGTTTAGTTTAGTTTAGTTGATGTGATTTGCCCATAATGTATTGCCACCATAGCTCACTCGCTCACTTACGCTTCGAGGATAAGAGGGTTTTCCAGGGGTTAGAGGTTCCTCCTCCCCTCGAGCAACAAGCCGCATGAATAATGTTACATGCGTCACCTAGGACGCCGACTTAGGGGAAACTTTTCAGCTGCTGCTCTGGGATCACGGAAACCACCATCATCATGACTATCAGATGCACAGGAGGAAGTGAAGGATAATACTTTGCTTCCGCTCCTCGGGCGGCTCTCCTAGGAGCAGCCAGCAATACGTAAGAGCCACCACCGTCAGCTGCCTCCTCTAAACTATGCCAACTCTTCTAGGAAACTTGTTGTCCTCTTCCTTCCGCTTCCCTTCCCTCCTTCCGGTTCCACTGCAACCAAAAGCAGAACCAGACGAGATGAGCGCAAACGAACGGAACCATTAGGCTGCATCTGCAGCTGATGAAGATCTCCGAAGCGGCAAATCTTTGGGTTAACCAACTGACTGAAGCACCGGCCGACACCCAGAAGTGTCGGCCGCACCACGTGAAGCGCGAACTCTTTTTATTTGTGCCCGAATAATACAATATAATTTTCTAGTTAAGAGGCGAAGTTGGCCTTTGCATCGGGGAGACGCAAAAAAGTGAGCCATTTCATTTAATAGCTGGGGTTTTCCATTGAATTTTGGGCGCTGCGCAGCATTAAAATTCTATGGGCTCGCGCTTTCGGGTGTTTGGCGCAGAAAAATTAGAGCAATCGAGTGGTCGGCTTTTAATCGCCGCTGGTCCTTCGTTTACCAAATTCTGGTTATCTGGTTTGTGTGTGCGTTAGTTGTTTTATCGCCTCACTTCCAAGTTATTGACAGAAGAGGAGGAGGAGGAGGAGGATGCGACACAAAGCCGGTGCTCCACTTCCGACGCCGCTCAAGTTACTCTTGCTGCTGCTGCTGCCGTCGCCGGTTGCCCAACTAACCTGCCCAACTCTTGGCCTGTGACTCCAAACGAGTGGACCATCAGCCCAGAGAGAGAAAATTGGAACACTGGAACTTTTCGCTCCGTTTAACGTGTGTCCAGTCCACACTCGAGCCTCAGGTTGTGTTGTGCTGGTTTGATTGGTGCGGCCGGAACTCGGCATCGCTGTGCGCGCTTCCACCGCCTCCCCCGCGTTGCAAACGGAGGAAGGATTCTCCTCCGCATCTCGCTCACTCATCAGCTGTGCCAAAGTTCGCACCATCATCAACATGAGTTTTGATCGGCCAACTTGTGGCTGTGCGCTCATCGCGCGAGCTCACGTCAATCACTCGAACTTCCGGCGCGCAAAGAAGTGGAGGCGCCAACTTGATGTCCTCCTCCTCCTCCCACTTCCACTTCCTAGCGAATGAATTTTAAGTGAGTGACACACACACACACACAGAATGATGGATAAACTGCGAAAAACTCGAGCCGACTTCCCTGAAGTTAACGGTCAACACAGCGGAAGTGAGCGGAAGAGCCCCGTGATTGAGCGGCGTCGTGCTGGTAAAACATAACCTCAATTGCTCGTTGTCGCCAACATCAATTGGCCGCTCGAGAGCCGGCCACTCGCCTCGTGGCCCGCCGGCCGACCTGTTGCCGGTGCCTGCGATTCAAGGCGAGCCGAGCCGGCCAGCCACTTAGCTCGCCGCTTACGCAACCACGCAAACTGGCTCGACGGGCGCGTCCGCGCGCCCGGCTGAGGGTTAGGGCGAGCCGCTCTCGACGGGAAAGCTGATTAGCTTTCGCTCTTTTTTGCGGTGCCGGCCGGCCAACTTGACTGACCATCGCGCGGCTCTCCGAGTGGCCGGCTCCTCTTGTTGCCGTTTCCAAATTCAATGCCCATTATTAAACTCGGCCGCGCGGCCGGCGTCGTAGTTGGCCGAGATTGAAATTTATTCGGCATTCATCTTGGATTTAGCCTCAAATCCAAAAATGCAGCTTACCAACCAGCCAGCGCACTAGTGGGAACTGCATGTTATTGTGATTTGCCTGGCCAGTTGGTTATTATTACAGGCACCTGCTGGTGAGTGTGTGTGGGTGAGATTGGCAATGCTGATTCGTTTTCGCTGGTCGTCGTCTTTGTCGTCACAGTCGCCGTAGTCGCCGTCGCCGCTGAAGCTGAAGTCGGAGTTGATGCTAACAACAACAGCAACAGCAACAACCAAGACACGAAGGTACAAGTACGAGTACAAGCACAAGCACAAGCACGAGGATGAAAGCAAACCAACTGGAAAGTCGGAGGGGAAAGTTCTCCAGGCAACTCCGCTGGCCAGAGCCTTGGCTTGCCAGCCAACTGTGACGGTCTTGGCCAAGTCGAGCGAAGCTCGCCAAGTTGATGCGCCTCTTATATAACCGGGCGCCGAGTTATATAAGATAGGACAGTATAAATAGGGGAGAGTGGGGAAGCCATTGAAATGTGTGCCACCGCTGCGACTGCATGCAGGCGCCGCCGCCGCTACCTGTGATTGAAGTAACAGGAAGAGGAAGTCGGCAGAGGCTTTAGTTGGCTTAGTTTAGCACGCGAGTTTCACTAACAACAACAACAACCACCACCACCATGAGCAACAGGTTGTCTCGCCGCTCGGCCAGCGAGTTGTGAGGGAACAGCTAGCCAGCCAGCCAGCCCGCTAGACACAATCCAGCACTTTCACTCTAATGGGCTACACACACACACTTGAATTATATTGAATGTTAAGTCGCATGGCTCCGCTAGTGTCCAGTCGGCTGCTCTTCAAAGGTGCGCACAGGCGAGCTGGTCGGCTTGCTGGTACAGTTAAGTGGTTGTTGCCCAACGCCGCTCACAAGACTTTCGCTGGCTTACGTAACTGTCGTCGCTGCTGAGTCACGTTGAAGTTGGGATAAAAACAGGATTGAGCTTCCCACTCACAACAGACACTTGTTGTTGCCGCCGTTCGCTTTCGCTGCCAGTGGCGAGCCGCAGGTTGGATCCGAAACAACAACAGCAACAACAATAATAGGAATAGGAAGTCAGCACTGGTCAAAGGTATAGGCGGTAAAGGTATAGTAGCGGCCGAAACAACAACAACAACAACAACAACTACAGTTAGTTTTGGCCCAAATGGCTCTCGCAATTTGCCATTCGCTTTGGCCGTCACTGCGCCGCGCATCTCACAGTCAGCCTCTCGAGCCGGCGCTGGGTTTCCCCCGCTGGAGGCAGGGCGCCCGCTGGCGCAGGGCCACTTCGCGAGGGGAAAAAGCGGAACTGTCACTTTGTGTGCGCAGCAACCGGCTGAATACGCGGAAGTTAACGCATCCTAATGGCACCAAAGCTACACATAACAACAATCGAGGGTTGGACCTTCCGCTCTTTTGGCCATGAGTTGAATCGTGTGAGCTAGTTGCGCATATAGTGAAACTTTCAATGCAACCACCACAACCACTACACCCACTCAACCTACGCGACCACGACGACGACGTTAACTCCAAGGAAGTTGCAGCGGCTCTGGTGCTACGTTAGTTAGTGAGGCAACTGCGAAGTTTCCAAGTTTAAGGTGAACCTCACGTTGCTTTCCATCGCCGCCGTCGCCGACGTCGTAAGAGTTGCCGCAGTTTGAAGTACACTTCAAGGTGGCCATTGAAAAGTCGGAGCCAACGACGACGACGACAAGGACGACATTCAAAGTCGAAAGTAACAGTCTAATTCACCACAAAACTTCTCAGAGTTACCTTGAGGAGGAACTAGACACACTTTCGAGTGAACAGCCATGAAGTTACCTGCCACTACTTACAAGTTAAGCAAAACTTTAGTAAAACATCATCAGCGGAAGTGAGAGTCAGTCCATCAGTTAGCCAGCGAAGATCTAGAATGTAACTTGAAGACAACTCTTCCCAATCAGACAAAAGAAAACAAATCAAATCAACGGAAGTCACCTGAATTCAAACCTGAAACACCGAAAGTCCCGATAATATTTATTTATTTATTTAACTTATTATTTATTCTATTTAATTCTAATTCGCTTTGAATTCAAATCCAAATTGAGATCCAACCAGCCGGAAGTGTTGAGCCCAACAACATCATGACGACCGCTTGCGATTTACCCATTGACCTGAGCACCAAGAGCCACCAGCACCATCTCAACCATCACGGCCACCACCATCACCACCTGAACCACCACCACCACCATCATCACCTGAGCGGCCACTTGAATCATCACCTGGACTCGCTCCACCACCATCATCATGATCATCCACTGAGCCACCTAAATCAGCGCCTGGACTCACTCCATCACCTAAACCATCATCACCATCCCCTGAGCCACTTGGCGCACCTGAACCATTTGACCTCCGCGGCGTCGGCCTCGTCGGTGTCGGCCGCAGCGGTCGCCGCCGCCTCGCTGTCCCTGCCCTACCACCATCACCCTCATCACCAATATCTGAGTCATCACCTTAATCTCCAGCATCATCTCAACCACCTGACTAGTCAACTCAGCAACCACCACCACCACCACCTCCAGCACCACAATCCACTGCACCAGCACACCCTGCAGGACTTGACCTCAAACCCCTCGTCGGCCCCACTCTCATTGGGGGGCTCCTCAAGCTCAAGCGCCTCTTCGTCCTCCTCGTCCGCCTCCTCAACCTCGTGGGCCGCCTCCACCTCGTCCCTGAGTAGCAGCACAACAAACGAACCCAACAGCAACAACCACCACAACCACAACGACCACCAACACCACCTAGACTTGAGCCTTAACTTGAGCCACCACCTAAACGATAACCACCATCCAAATGACCATAACCTCAACCACCTACAACAGCAACAGCAGCAACAACAACTACAGCAACAACAACAACAGCAGCAGCAACAGCAACAACAATCACCCGTCTCGCCACAAGCTCGAGAGCATGAGCATGAGCCGCACCACAACCAGCAAACAAGTCCCACGGACCACCTGAACCTAAGCCTCCACCATCATCACCTGAATTTGAGTGTTAACTTGAACCATCACCATCATCATGATGATCACGACCATCACGATTCAGGTAACTCTGACCACGATGATGATAATAATCCCTCGCCAATTGACTTGCATAGATCGTCGACCTCCTCCACACTATCAACAGTCTCCTCGCCATCCTCGTCGTCGGCCTCCATTACATCGACCTCGCCCTCGATAACGAACTTGCACCTGAACGACACCAAGAAACGGATCAATCGGCCTCTAACAGGTAAGTCTATGAGCATGATAATCGATTGTCAATCAGTGAAGACGACTCTAACCAAATAACCTCATCTCGAACAGGCAAACATGTGAAGCACGGCACTGGAGCTAGCATACAGACACTTGTGACGCTAAGAAAAGTAATCAGGCAGCGACAACAATTGACGGCCAAGTAATTTTTGTATCTTAATGATGATGAGTATTCATTCATTTGTTAGAGAGGAACTTCATTATTTGTTTATTCGAATGACATGATATTTATTGTAACAAACCAACAACCAGATGATAAGAAACTATTTATAACACCAACTTCCATCAGACTGGCATGGAATAGGAACTCTCCCTCCCTATATGGTGTCATAGGCTCTTAACTGGCTAACCACCAACACGGAAGCTCAACGGGGCCCACCAAACGGGAGGTTAAAGATACACAGCAGTATGAGAGGATAATGGGAAATTGAGACTGATGAGCAAGAATTCATCATGGTCAACTCTCTTGTCTCGCCGCAACCACTTGTAGCACCGTAAATAACCATGTGGGGTGGTTCAACCCAAACTGATCGAAGACTCGGCACAACCAGTCACGATGTTGTAGAATCTATTTATTAATAAAAATTTACGACATCTATAAAATTAGAGAATCAATATTGAATTTCAGGTTATCAATAAATTGAGTCAAATGGTTCGTGTTTTACTTAAGCAATTAATTTATCAATTGCTCAGAAGATTGACGGGAAAAAATGTCTCGCGCGAGCAAAAAAGATCGTGTCAGAAGTGGGATTCGAACCCACGCCTCCGGAGAGACCGCGACCTTAACACGGCGCCTTAGACCAACTCGGCCATCCTGACAAGTATGAGGAGAGAGAGAATTTTTGCCATCTGATTCCCATCCACACGACACAAGTTGCTTTAGAACATCATAGAAGTTCCTATGCAGATTTGTGAGTCCACAGTTGTAACATTTGTTTTTGTTTACATCTGGATCCGATTTTATTAATTGCCGTAAATTGTATTAACCTAGGTCTTGTCAATATGCTCAGACAGTTGTTATATCATCGCCCAGTAGGGCCTCATATATTAAATTCATTAGAGGCAAGATTGAATGTGATACACCGCTCTGCCAGGACCTATCAGACACGTACAAATAGAGGCAGGCCGGAACAGGATCAGCATCACAAGGATGGGAATTCATCATCAAGATCGGACAAAGCAATCAATCATTACCCTTTCTGGGGATTTGCAACACTATCTGCCGTCGGATTAACTGCCCAACCTGTCGACTATAACAACCAAATGTCTCCTCCTCCTCCACCTAATGCTACACCTATGAATGCAGTGACTGACCAACAAGGTGGCTTCCGAATAACATGGAATGAATTTTGCTATCAGATGCTAGCTAGGGGAGAAGTAGAAAGGATTGTGATATCACCAGGCACCAATATTGTTCGTATATATTTACATGATGGTGCAGTTATCAATGGAAAGCGACCCATGATGAAGCAATACTTCCTACAAGTATCCAGTATCGAAAGTTTCGAGAATAGACTTCGAGAGTTTGAGAGCACACTAGGTATTAGACCCGGTGATGGAGTTCCTGTCATCTATGAGCGCCGATACTTACCCACCATAATCGGTATCTTGTTCGCTGCTGGACTCGGATATTACTTATACAGGAATACAAGTATCACTGGTTCCTCGAATCTCATGTCCGCCTTTACCAAAGCCAAATACACTCTAGTCGATCCAGCCAAACGAGCTGCTGATTCTGCGAGCATCAAATTCAAGGATGTCGCTGGCCTAAAGGAGGCTAAAGTGGAGGTTATGGAATTTGTTGATTACCTCAAGAACCCAGAAAGATTTTCAATATTGGGAGCAAAGTTACCTAAAGGAGTGTTACTGACAGGCCCACCAGGTTGTGGTAAAACCCTCCTAGCTAAAGCTGTGGCAACCGAAGCGAATGTTCCATTTTTGGCGCTCGCAGGCTCTGATTTCGTTGAAATGATCGGTGGTGTTGGAGCGTCAAGGGTAAGAAGTTTATTCAAGAGCGCAAATAAGTTAGCCCCATGTATCATATACATCGATGAAATAGACTCAATTGGAAAGCAGAGGAGCGGAACGCAACAAGCTTTCAACAGCGAAAGTGAGCAAACTCTTAATCAACTTCTAGTCGAGATGGACGGTCTAGTAGCTCGCAAAAGTGTAATATTACTAGCATCAACCAATCGTAGCGAAGTTCTCGACAAGGCCTTGCTGAGACCTGGTCGCTTCGACCGTCAGATACTGATAGATCTGCCCAATTTAGAGGAAAGGAGGGAAATTTTCGAAAAGCATGTATCTAAGATCAAACTTGAGAAGTCAGCTGAAGAGCTGTCCCACCGAATAGCCCAACTGACCCCTGGAATGAGTGGAGCCGACATAGCTAATGTTTGTAATGAGGCCGCCTTACATGCAGCTAGAAAGGATAAAAAGGTAGTAAGTGCTGATGATCTTGAGTATGCAATAGAAAGGGTAGTTGGAGGAACAGAGAAGAGATCCAGCTCCATTTCGGCCGAGGAGAGACGTATCATCGCTTATCACGAGAGTGGGCACGCATTAGTTGGCTGGCTCTTGGAACACACTGATCCCATATTGAAAGTTTCGATTGTCCCCAGAACGACAAACGTACTGGGTTTTGCACAATATGTGCCATCTGACAGAAAATTATACACCCCCAATCAAATTTTTGACAGAATGTGCATGGCCCTTGGCGGGCGAGCTGCCGAATTGATCGTATTCAACCATCTCAGCACGGGTGCCCAGGATGACCTGAAAAAAGTTTCTGATATGGCAATGGCTCAAATCAAACATTACGGATTCGATGAAGTTATAGGAAACATATCATTTCCGAGAGAGGATCCCAATGAAATGAGCAAGAGGCCATACAGTAAGCATCTTGCTAATGTGATAGATCAACGTGCTTCTTTATTAGTTCATCGCGCTTTTGAGACGACACAACAAATCTTGGGTGCCAATATGGACAAGCTGAAACTCCTAGCTGAGAATCTAATAACCAAAGAAGTGATGAACGCGAGCGACATTGAGCAGTTGATAGGACCACGACCTACAAACTTTTCCAAAATTTAAATATAATCACTAAGCCAACGGAATCCTTCTCCATAACCTTGTCTCCTTAAAACAGTGCACATAAACAACTCACAGGGTCTACCTGGCAATTCTGAGCGGCTAATCCTAGTCTTTCCAGTTGTCTGTCCATGCAAACCAAAATATTGTCTTATCTCATGTTCGCTTGCTGCCCCTGGCCTGTCGATTTTGTTGCCCAGGATTAAAATCGGACAATTAGCTAGTTGTTCGTCACTTAGCAAACCATCCAACTCTGCTTTTGACTCGGGGAATCTTTCTCTATCATAAGTGTCTATGAGGAATACAATTGCATCTACTGCCGGAAAATAATCTTTCCAAACTCTTCTAGCTTGGTGATGGCCACCTAAATCGAATGTTGTAAATTTTATGCTACCCATAGTGAGCTCCTCTGAAGTAGGGTGCAAAGTAGGCACATGTTGGGCCATACGATCATCTCTGAGCATATGTAAGAGCGTTGTTTTGCCGGCATTGTCTAGACCAAGAAATAATAATTTGGCATTCTTTTTATATAAACCCAGATAGCTAAGGGCGCCAGCCAGCCAGTCCCAGACGAACATATTTTGATAATTTCTGTCTCTTCAGTTCCTGTTATGACTCTTGATAGAATAATATATGTGTATATATAAATGTATGTAATAAGTTAAATTCTATAATAAGACGGTAGGTTAATATTCTGTCATTTATTTGTAGGGTTAGTGTACCATTAATGCTATGATCAACAAGATACTTATTTTATGCATTGGTGCGACGTCGCAGCGAGCGCGAAAATACAAAATCGCGCGATACACTGCTACACACGTCACCTATTATTTTTGTTTCTTGCCTGATGGCAAGGTGGCTTTCCCCGATGGCACCGTCACAGCAAACTACGCAACTCTGCCGTTGATCAGCACAACAATAGAGTTCCTCCTCGTGACCCACAAAAACAAATAACAATAGCATCATGGCTGAAAGTGATCTTATGATAAACCGGCGGGCTCAACAAGAGCGTGAACGCCGGGAACAAGAGCGCAAAATAAAGGAGAATTTGCTCAAGATTCAAGCCACCACCGGTCCACCCACCCCGGCTAGAAAAAAGAGGGGACTGAACTTTCATGAACCAGGAACATTCATTCAACAAGCCGAACAGTTGAGGAAAAAGGCAAAACTTGAGGCTCTTAAGAAGAAGATTGAGGAGCGGGCTGCCAAAACAGGTATCAACGATGCAGTTAAGCTAGCAACCTTAACCACTAACAAGGTTGTCGAGGCAACTACAGCTTCGACAACCGCCACAACTGTCAATAAACAGCAGCCTACCGCCTCAGAGCCAAATGAGGAAGAAGTGCCCGATTTTGAATGGTGGGATAAGCCACTGCTGAAGGGTCGATCACTCGATGAAGTAGTAACTAAACTTGTCCAAAACAACACACCGCCCGAGGAGGTATTCAAGGGTATAACAAACCTAGTCGAGCATCCACCCATGAGGAAACCACCTGGTCCAGATTTATCAGTCGTCCAAGTGCCAATATTTTTAACCCCAAAGGAGAGAAAGAAACTTCGTAGGCAAAATAGGAAGATCGCCGAATCGGATAAGCGGGAGAGAATTAAATATGGGCTAATACCCAAACCTGAGGCTAAATTAAAGAGATCAAATATAATGTACGCTCTTGCGGACGAAGCCGTCGTAAATCCGAGTATGGCTGAACAGCTAGTTCGTGAACAGGTAGATAAGAGACAACAAGCCCACATTGAGCATAATGAAGCCAAGAAATTAACTTTGGAACAAAAACGAGCAAAGAAACTAAAAAAAATTCAAGAAGATCTCAGTCAAGTCGGCACATGGGTAGCTGTATATAGGGTTTTGAATCTTACTTCCGAGGCCCACAAATTCAAAGTAACAAAAAATGCCAAACAGCTCACCATGACCGGTGTTGTGATATTATACAAAGACCTCAATTTGGTTGTTGTTGAAGGAGGACCAAAACAGCAACGGAAATTCAAAAAGTTGATGATAGATAGAATTCAATGGACTAATCCAACCAATGATACGGCCACAAAAGTATCAACTGATGTAAAACCAACTCAGAACTACGAAAACAATAAGTGTCTTCTCCTTTGGGAGGGCCAAGTCCCTGATAGATCGTTTGTTAAGTTCAAAGTCAAACAGATGAACAACGAACTTGAAATCAGAGATCTATTCAAACAGGCCAATGTAGAGCACTATTGGGATCTAGCCTTCAAAATGTCTATCCTAGAGACAATAAACGAGCCGTGACCGATAAGATTCTCATTCGATCCTATTGAAGCCAATTATAAGGCATAGGTGTAGAAAATTAAGAAATATATCCTTTATTTTTCTTGTGTTTCATTTAGGGGTGAGATAAAATATTCATTCTTCTATTATTATTAGGGTTCTAAATACGAATTTATATACATATGGATAGTATTTACATAATTGATAGAGTAATCAATTGTTGGATGGCATGAGCATTGGATTAGTTTCCAAGTGAGAATTCTTGTTTTGAGTAAATTGATGCAAATGCTTGCTTGCTTTCTTTCATAGGGACTTGTTGCTCTATAGATATATTGATATATTATAATCGATATGTCTCAAAATTTTCATCCAGACGATACGATGATACTGGTTCCAGGGGTTCATTGAATAGTGCATGACAGTCCATGGCGATGAAGGGATCTGGATTACCGAGACCCCTTTCGATGTCATGAAATATGTCGAACGGATATCCGTCGATGATATCATTCAGTTCGTTGTAACTCGGTGTATTATTTTCATGATCAGAGCTGTTATGGATGCTAGTACTGTTGTTGTTGGTTACATTGTTGTTATTAGTATGATGATGATTATTGTTGTTGCTTATATTATTGAAAACATCATTGTTTGATAAATGGATGTTATTGTTGTTGTTATGGTTGTTGTTGGTGCCGCTGCTACTAGATTGGAAGTGGCTTTGGTTGCTGCTGATACTAATGTTGTTGATGCTGCTATTGTTCGTGCTAAGACTAATACTGCTAGTATTACAACTACCGCTACTACTTGTGCCAGCTATTGGAGCCGACATTCTAGATCGGGGAGATGATGGATTTGTGATGCGCTTAAAAGTAAGTTGCCCATCAGTTGTTTTCCTACGATTTGCGTCATTGGGTCTCTTCCTGAGAGTTCCCTCAGCCCTTCGTTTCAATGTTGAGTTCCAATGATTTTAAATGGCATTGTCAGTTCTACCGGGTAGCAATTTTGCTATCTTGGCCCAATGGTTGCCAAACTCCTCATGTGCTTGTATAATTGTTTTTCTCCTCCTCGGAAGTCCATCTAGTTTTGACAATCTCTGGATTCAGATGATTGTGCCACCTCTCGCGGCACTGTTTTCCAATACGACCCTCAAGTTGGGTTGCAATGAGAGTCCACTTCTTGGGGACCATATTGCGCCACTAGCTCAACAACTTTCTGGTCCTCCTCCTGGCTCCATGCCCCCTTTTTCGTGCATTCCTTCTTGCGAGACGAGGAGACGTTGTTGTTGATATTAGTTGATGTGCCGAGTGGAGTTACAAAATGACGTGCGTCTGATCCCATCCTTGCAGATTGGGATGCTGGATCAGACGTGTTCTTCCTATAAAACTTGAGATCTTAAGTTGATTGTCAGTTAATATAAATTTGCTATATCAATCTACTGAACTGGATATTAAATTAAGGTTAAGATAAATAGAATGAATTTACATAGATGAATTAAAAAGATGGATGCTAATTTGTTGCAATCGAATGGCAAACCCGATAGCTGAAGGTGCCAATGTTGTTGGTGTTTGGATGGCCTCAAAGATTTGTTGATATTTTCATGGCGCCAAAAAACTCTGCCCTCTCGTTGGCTGCATTGAGGCTCACTTTTCCATTGAGTTTGCATGTTAAATCTAACATGAACTTCACCATAGACGAAGCTGTGTGTGCGTGTGTGCGTGTGTGTGTGTGCTGTCGCTGTACATCTGGCTGAGTGAGCGCGAACGTTGGAGTTTGTGAGTGGCGCTGATGCAAAAAAGTGCCGCTCGCTAGCTGACCACCGAGCAACAGTGTGACCGCTGAGTGCGCAACAAGGAACGCGCGAAACATACTAACAACCGAACACGCAAGTTCTGGTATCCTGGTTGTTGCTGGTGGTGAGGTGATTACGGGGTGTCCACGTATAGCTGAGGGCTCATTCCGCCTGCAGAACGAGAACAACTTGTCGCAGGAGGGTGAAGTTTCCACTGCGGCCAGCAGGCGTAAGAGGGGTTCATTAGAGACCAGACGCGCCCCTCTAGGGCCACCCGTTGGCGCAATATTCGAGAAACTAGCCCGATTATCAGGCTCAGTTTGGGCGGTCAGAAGCGTTGCCAAAGGCAAAAAAAATCGCTCAACAGTATGCAGATGCGGCGCGCCTAGCCTGAGCTGTGCGTTTTTATTTCTCAATGCATTTCCTGCTCGATGGGATCCTTCTTCTCGAGCTGATCCAATGGAGTCTCGGGTTCCTCATCGTTGTAGATGTTCTCGGCCATTTGCCAAACTTTGCATAATATTGTCTTCGGATACGGAACACACGACCCAGGCTCATTTGGATTCCAGGAGAAGTCGGAAATCTTGGCTGTATGGCCTCCATGGATGAACAGTAACTCTGGTGGTCCGTCCTCGGCGTCTCGGCCGTTTGTTCCTCTCCAATTTGCTCAAATCCCAAACATGCAATCGTCTGTCAGTTCCGCTTGAGGCCAAAATAGTTTCATTGTGTGGCGACCATTGAACTTGGAATATTTCATCCTTGTGCGACTCAAATGAGTGCAACTTCACACTTGGACTACGCAAGTCCCACAAGGCAACGGTCTTATCCGCCGAGCCTGTAGCAAGGATGTACTCACTGTATGGTTAAAAGCTAAACAATTCACCTCAGCATCGTGGGCTCTATCCTATGCGACGGCTTGTTGGAATGACTTGATCGTGTGTCCCAGATCATCAATTTTTGATCATCAGCAACTGAGCCAAAAATGTTACTGTGCAATAAGTGCCAAGCAACGTCCTCGACAACTCCCGAGTGTCCCGTGTAAATTGTCTTGGCGTCAATCGTTTTTGCGTCGCTTGTGGCTGATTTAATGTCCCATAAACAAATGGTGTGATCGTCGGATGCGCTCAATAAGTAGCCATCGATGTTTGAGTTCCAGGATAGACCGTAGCCCTCCTTCGAGTGACCCTTCAGCCTCAAATCGGGTTTACATTCACCGTTTGGGTCTGGTTTTGATGGATGTTTCGTGTAGTCAAAGATGAGGACATCGCTTGAGGGCGTCTTGGTGGCAATAATACAGGGGTTTTGTGGCATGTAGCGCGCTCTATTGACTTCGCCCTCGTGATTTATCTTGATGTCAATCTCAATTTTTCCACTAACTGAACCAAAGCCGCCAAACTCGCCCTTCTCGGAATCATATTGTGACGCGTCGAACTGGGCGTCTTCATTTGGTAATTGAACACTAGCAATAAGTAAATGGTTTTGTTCGTCGCTAGTGTGTGTGCCTAATATCATTCTGTGAATACTATAATCTTTGCCCTCCGGCTTTGTAATATCAGGAAGCCATTGAGCTGTTAGCGATGGCCACTCGAGGGCATGTGTCATAACGAGATCATAGAGGAAGGGAGTGTTCTTTTTCCATATTTTGTACTCCTCATTGATGACACGCTCTTCGACAGCCTCCTTGTCAGTCATTTTGATTTGTTATTGTAGTTGGAGGGTTTGTTGTCTAATTAAGAATTAGAGGAGGCTTAAAAAGTTGTTTGTATGTTACGCTGATTAGTGCGCTTGCTTGTCTGGACAATATGCTGCAGGTTAGATGATGATAAGCGAAAAAGTGTCCAGTTTAAATATTCACAATTGGATGTACTTTTAATTGAACGTGTTAACGTAAATGCTGAGGTAATCCTTACTTGGTTCGCGTACAAGGGGACGACGCATTACAAGAACTTGCCACAACTCAATGGACCGAAGTAGCCCTAAAGAATGCACGCTCATGGCCAATGGGTTTATGCTGTAGAATTTGCGCGCGCCGCTGTTGTTGTTAGCTTATGGCTTCAGAAATTATGGCGCGTAAAATTTGAATTTCAAAAATAAATTGACTCTTGTATCGCGAGATGGCGCTGCTAAAGAGGCAACAGATTAGTCTCCAATCGAGACTTCGGTATTTAAGCTCGTTATTGTCACATAAAGTCAATAAGTTTTAATTCACCCTTTCTACCGCGAGAGTCACTAATTTTTATGATCAAATATTTTCGCAGTATTATTGTCCGAACCTATCACCATTCCTCCATCATGGCTAAACAAATCATCGATGACAGTAAGTTTACTGGAGTCAGATTGCCAAATACCTTCAAGCCGATCCATTATGATCTGACACTGAAACCTGACTTGAAGAATTTCACCTTTGATGGCAAGTCAAGATAGATTATGAAAATGGCAACCCAACCGACAATATCGTCATCCACTCGCATGAGCTCGAGATATTGGAAGGGTGTTGCTACACTACTTCATCGGGCGACGAGTCGACGACTGACAAGAGAAAACTCAACAGCGTAACATATAGCAAAATCAGCGAGACAGCCACTCTCGAATTTGAAAATGGTGCCCTGCCGAGGGTACTCTGTGTCTCAACTTCAAGGGTATATTGAACGACAATTTGAATGGCTTCTACAGAACAACCTTCAAGGTTGGCGATACCACAGTACACGCGGCCACATCGAAATTCGAACCTAATTTCGCTAGGCGAGCTCTGCCATGTTGGGATGAGCCAGCTATCAAGGCAACTTTCACAGTGACTCTCAACCACGATCGAGTTGTCAGTTCGAGTGACCAGGACATCAAGAATATTGCCTTATCTAATATGCCAATAGACTCAGAGAAAATCAGTGAGTCAAATCCAAATGAAGTTGAAGTTACTTTCCAAAAATCACCCATCATGTCCACTTACTTGCTGGCCTTCATCGTTGGTCCATTCGAGGCTGTTGAGGCCTCTGATGGGAAACGTCCGGTACGTGTATTCACGACACCGGCAAGAAGGAACAAGGGCAATTCGCCCTGGATGTCGCCTGTAAGTCTCTGAGATATTATGAGGACTACTTCCAAATCGAATACCCCCTACCCAAGATGGATCTGATCGCGATTCCAGATTTTACATCAGGTGCGATGGAGAATTGGGGTCTAGTCACCTACCGTGAGAGTTGTCTTCTAGTAGATCCTGGCAATACGGCGACCAGTGCCAAGCAATATGTGGCCCTAGTGATTGCCCACGAGCTTGCTCACCAATGGTTCGGCAACTTGGTCACCATGGAATGGTGGACACACTTGTGGCTCAACGAGGGCTTTGCCACCTTCATGAATACTTATGCATCCACGATATTTTCCCAGAATACGACATTTGGTCTCAATTTGTCACCGATGCCCACAGTCTTGCTCTGAGCCTCGACTCATTGCACACCAGCCATGCAATTGAAGTGCCTATCAACCACCACTCGGAGATCGAACAAATATTTGACGCTATCTCTTACAAAAAAGGTTGTTCTGTGTTGCGAATGTTGCACACCTACATTGGCGACGATGCATCAGGAGAGGCATGAAGGACTACTCACCAAATTCGCCTACAAAAACGCTCTCACCGAGGACCTTTGGGATGCCCTCGAGGCGGCCAGCAGCAAGCCAGTTCGCAAGCTCATGTCAGGCTGGACACTTCAAAAGGGTTACCCTTGGCTCTCGATACAATCCAAGAGCGAAGAAGATAAGATGAAACTCACCCTCACCCAGAGCCAGTTCACAGCCGACGGTAAATTGACACCCGAGGAGACCAACTCGAAATGGATGATCCCTATCTCGGCCTCTATGAGTTCAAACCCTTCAAACTCTACGAAATATGCACTATCGAGGACACGACTACTGAGGTAACCATCGATGGGGTTGGCAAGTGGCTGGGTCAAGCTGAACCCTGGAACCATTGGACTCTATCGATGCGCATACCCCGACGAG
>NW_027519275.1:20000-33911 GCF_043159265.1 Tasmannia lanceolata
TAAAAAGAATAATGAAAGAGCTTACAAAAGTGAACTCAATTTTATTATTTGGGTTGAGGAAAGGCTATCAACCGAGTGAAACTGGAAAAGATTTCATAATCAGTAATAAGATTACTCACGACTCGACTATTCAAATTAGATCCATGGATTGGACAAATTATTCACTGACAGAAAAAAAAATGAAAGATCTGACTGATAGTACAACCAAAATCAAAAATCAAATAGAAAAAATAAAAAAAGACAAGAAAAAAATATTTCTAACTACAGATACAGATATAAATATTAGTCCTAACAAGACAAGTTTTGATGATGAAAGATCGGAATCACAGAAACATATTTGGCAGAGATCAAAAAAAAGAAGTGCCCGATTAATACGTAAATCGCAATATTTTATAAAATATTTCATTGAAAGAATATACATAGATATCTTTCTATGTGCCATTAACATTCCCAGGATTAATACACAACTTTTCCTTGAATCAACAAAAAATCTTATCGATAAATATATTTACAATAATGAAACAAATAAAGAAGGAATTGATGAAACAAATCAAAATACAACTCAGTTTATTTTGACTATCCAAAAGTCACTTTCTATTTCGAATATTCGAAATAATAATTCACAGATTTATTGTAACTTATCTTTCTTGTCCCAAGCATATGTATTTTACAAATTATCACAAAACCAAGAAGTTATTAACAAGTATCACTTGATATCTGTACTTCAATATCATGGCGCATCTCCTTTTATTAAGCATAGAATAAAGGACTATTTGGGTACACGAGGAATTTTTGATTTCAAACCAAGACATAAGAAATTTTCGAATTCCAGAATGAATGAATGGAAAAACTGGTTAAAGCGTCATTATCAATACAATTTATCTCAGAATAGATGGTCTAGATTAGTATCGAAAAAATGGCGAACTAGAGTCAATCATCGTCGTACGATTGAAAATAAAGATTCCAAAAAATGGGATTCATATGAAAAAGAAAAAGACCAATTCATTTATTACGAGAAAGAAAATGATTGCGCGGTGAATTCATTGCCGAGTCAAAAAGAAAAATTTAAAAAACACTACAGATATGATCTTTTATCGTGTAAATATATTAATTATGAGGATAGGAAGAGCTCATATATTTATGTATCCCCGTTAAAAGTAAATGGGGGCCGAGAGATTCCCTATAATGACAACACACCTAAACCCGAATCATGTTATGTACTGGGGGATATAGCTATTAGTGATTATCTAGAAGAAGAGTCTATTATGGATACGGGTAAAAATCCGGATAGAAAATATTTTGAGTGGAGAATTCTGCATTTTTGTCTTAGAAAAAATATCGATATTGATACCTGGACCGATATGGATACTGGGACCAATATTAATAAAAATACTAAGAATGGGATTAATGATTATGAAATAATTGATAAAAAAGATCTTTTTTATTTCACGATTCATCAAGAAATCAACCCACCCAATCAAAAAAAAAACTTTTTTGATTGGATGGGAATGAATGAAGAAATGCGATATCGTCCCATATCGAATCTGGAATCTTGGTTCTTCCCAGAATTTGTGCGACTTTATGATACATATAAAATGAAACCATGGATCATACCAATCAAATTACTTCTTTTAAATTTTCATGGAAATAAAAACATTAGTGAAAATAAAAACATTAGTGAAAATCAAAAAAAAGATCTTCGTATATCATCTAATCAAAAAGAATATCTTGAATTAGAGAACCGAAATAAAGAAAAAGAAGAAGAACAGCCGGGCCAAGGGGATATTAGATCAGATGCACGAAACCAAGAGAATCTTGAATCAGATGCACAAAAAAAAAAAAAATATGTTGAAAAGGATTACGCGGAATCAGACATTAAAAAAAGGAGAAAGAAAAGAAAATACAAGAGCAACAGAGAAGCAGAACTAGAGTTCTTCCTAAAAAGATATTTGCTTTTTCAATTGAGATGGGACGATTCTTTGAATCAAAGAATGATCAATAATATCAAGGTATATTGCCTCCTGCTTAGACTGATAAATCCAAGGGAAATTGCTATATCCTCTATTCAAAGAGGAGAAATGCGCCTGGACGTAATGTTGATTCAGAAGGATCTCACTCTTACGGAATTGATAAAAAGGGGAATATTTATTATTGAACCAGCCCGCCTGTCTATAAAACGGGATGGACAATTTATTATGTATCAAACCATAGGCATTTCATTGGTCCATAAGAGTAAACACCAAACTAATCGAGAACGTCGAGAAAAAAAATATGTTGATGAGAATTCTTTCAATGGATCTATTGCACAACATGGAAAGATGCTTATGAATGGAGATGAAAATCATTATGATTTTCTTGTTCCTGAAAATATTCTATCTCCTAGACGTCGTAGAAAATTGAGAATTTTAATGTGTTTCAATTTCAGTAATGAGAATATTGTGGATATAAATCCAGTATTTTTCAATGAGAATAACGTAAAGAACTCTGGGCAATTTTTGGATGAGGACAAGTGTCTTGATACAGATACAAATAAATTCATTCAATTCAAATTATTTCTTTGGCCCAATTATCGATTAGAAGATTTAGCTTGTATGAATCGCTATTGGTTTGATACGAATAATGGCAGTCGTTTCAGTATGTCAAGAATATATATGTATCCACGATTCAGAATTAGTTAATGGTACATTTTATATACATCATGTATCATAGCCGATATATGAAGACAGACAGGTGTACACACACGTTGTGTTACATTACATTCTGACACATGATACTGATTCAATGACGTATCAATTGGACCTAGGAATGAATCAACAGAATCTTCTTAAACCCAAATCATTCTCTTTCGTGGGTCCAGAAATGTACCATCCCTTTCTATGTATTGTATCCGAATCAAATTACAAATTAAATTGGATTTATTAATTCAATTTAAATAGAAAAAGTTATTATATGAATAAATCCAGATTATTGTGTGTACCAGATCGAAATGACTGGCATTATCATTTTATTATTATTCCTGATCGGTAAAATCCATATTTGTGGGAACGAAAGAAAAAAAAAAAGAGAGAAGAATTATTCTTTTTTATGGTAAAAAATTTATTTATCTCGGTTATTCCGCAAGAAGAAAAAGAAAAAAACAAAGGGTCTGTTGAATTTCAAGTATTCAATTTCACCAATAAGATACGGAGACTTACTGCACATTTTGAATTTCACAGAAAAGACTATTTATCTCAGAGAGGTCTGCGAAAAATTCTGGGAAAACGTCAACGGCTGCTGGCTTATTTGTCAAAAAAAAATAGAGTACGTTATAAGGAATTAATTGGTCAGTTGGATATTCGGGAGCCAAAAAATCGTTAATTTGAGGATTCATTTGAATTTTTTGGTTTATTAGATCTTGAATTTTGATGAACTTTGTTTCGTTTTCAACAATTCATGGAATAATGAATCGGGGAAGAAAGCATATGACTGTACCGGCTACAAAAAAAGACCTCATGATAGTCAATATGGGCCCTCACCACCCATCAATGCATGGTGTTCTTCGACTCATTGTTACTCTAGATGGTGAAGATGTTATTGACTGTGAACCTATATTGGGTTATTTACACAGAGGAATGGAAAAAATTGCGGAAAACCGAACAATTATACAATATCTGCCGTATGTAACACGTTGGGATTATTTAGCTACTATGTTCACAGAGGCAATAACGGTAAATGCCCCCGAACAATTGGGAAATATTCAAGTACCTAAAAGAGCCAGTTATATCAGAGTTATTATGCTGGAGCTAAGTCGTATAGCTTCTCATTTGTTATGGCTTGGGCCTTTTATGGCAGATATCGGTGCACAGACTCCTTTCTTCTATATTTTCCGAGAGAGAGAATTGCTATATGATCTATTCGAAGCTGCCACAGGTATGCGAATGATGCATAATTATTTCCGTATCGGAGGAGTAGCTGCTGATCTACCTCACGGATGGATAGATAAATGTTTGGATTTCTGCGATTATTCTTTAACAGGAGTTGTTGAATATCAAAAGCTTATTACGCGGAATCCTATTTTTTTGGAACGAGTTGAAGGAGTGGGCATTATTGGTGGAGAGGAAGCAATAAATTGGGGTTTATCGGGACCAATGCTACGAGCTTCCGGAATCCAATGGGATCTTCGTAAAGTTGATCATTATGAGTGTTACGATGAATTCGATTGGGAAGTCCAATGGCAAAAAGAAGGAGACTCATTAGCTCGTTATTTAGTACGAATCAGTGAAATGACGGAATCTATAAAAATTCTTCAACAGGCTCTGGAAGGAATTCCGGGGGGACCCTATGAGAATTTAGAAGTACGACGCTTTGATAGAGCAAAGGATTCTGAATGGAACGATTTTGAATACCGATTCATTAGTAAAAAACCTTCTCCCACCTTTGAATTGTTAAAACAAGAACTTTATGTGAGAGTAGAAGCCCCAAAAGGAGAATTAGGAATTTTTCTGATAGGAGATAATAGTGTTTTTCCCTGGAGATGGAAAATTCGTCCACCGGGTTTCATAAATTTGCAAATTATTCCTCAGCTAGTTAAAAGAATGAAATTGGCTGATATCATGACGATACTAGGTAGTATAGATATCATTATGGGAGAAGTTGATCGTTGAAATGATAATTGATACGACAGAAGTACAAGCTATCAATTCTTTTTCCAGATCGGAATCTTTAAAAGAAGGCTATGGCCTTATAGGGACGCTTGTCCCTATTTTTACTCCCGTATCGGGGATCACAATAGGGGTACTCGTGATTGTGTGGTTAGAAAGAGAAATATCCGCAGGGATACAACAACGTATTGGGCCTGAATATGCTGGTCCCTTGGGAATTCTTCAAGCTCTAGCGGATGGGACAAAACTGCTTTTCAAAGAGGATCTTCTCCCATCTAGAGGAGATATTCGTTTATTCAGTATCGGGCCATCCATAGCGGTCATATCAATTCTACTAAGTTATTCAGTAATTCCTTTTGGCTATCGCCTTGTTCTAGCCGATCTCGGTATAGGTGTTTTTTTGTGGATCGCCATTTCCAGTATTGCTCCTATTGGACTTCTTATGTCAGGATATGGATCGAATAATAAATATTTCAGGTGGTCTACGAGCTGCTGCTCAATCTATTAGTTATGAAATACCATTAACTCCATGTGTGTTATCAATATCTCTACGTGTGATTCGTTGCAACATTAACTTTTATTTCTTTCCTTTATTTCTAGGAAAGAGGTTGAATGTATTGAATAGATATCTTGATTTTTTTATTCACCATTTAGGTTGATGAACTAAACGAGATGGTTATATGAGTGAAACAAAACAGCTTATGAATTCGCAGTAAGAAGATTGATTCTCATTCCCTATGTACGAGAGGAAAGTGTAAGTAAAGATAAGCGGTGGAAACTGTTTACCCCAAGATTGGTTGATTAGTCATCATGACTTGAAGCGGGTGCAAAAGATCAACTGTATGGAGTTTCTACAATTGTTATTGTATGCATTATCATATCGGGAATCAATCAAAAATGAGTGGACGGTTAGGAACACCAAGGTACACAAAGGATTCGTCATGGAAATAATGTAAGGTATCAAAAACCAAAGGGATATTTTTGCATAAAAGGAATCATAATGAGGGCTTTAAGTTGGTAGAAATGATCAAGCAGTACTTCCCCATGATTCCGATCCAGAGTATGCTCCTATCCACTGATTAAAGAAATGACTATCGGGAACGAAGTAATCCTTTATTTTTTTTTTGAGAATCCCCTCTTCTGCGAAAGAAGAACAGGAACGAAAGAAATGGAATGCAATAGGAAAAATAAATAGTAATAGATCTTTCTTTATTCTTTCTTTCCTCCATCCCATCCGTATTAATACAGATAGGCTTCTTATCATGATTCATGAAATGAACTAATGTAGAGTGTCTAATTCTTTTTCGTAATCGAAAGATATGGGTAGAAATATCTATTGATACAACGAGTATTTTATTGAAAGATTAAGCTATTACTGAACAAAGATAAATTGTAATATTAATTATAAAATAAATTATGAGAGCAATTCGGAAGCACTTTGAATTTGTTATTATAGCAGACAGAATTCCATTGGTCTAATTAGGGACTCCCTGATGCATCTTTACTCTATTCACTCTCAAAAAATGCCGAGGTAATACTGAATCAGTCCTTAGATTTATTTGTGGCCATCGAGGAGCCGTATGAAGCTGAGGTCTCATGTACGGTTCTGAAATAGCGATGGGAACAGTGATGTTATCATCGACTATGATTATCTAACAGTTCAAGTACAATTGATATAGTTGAGGCACAGTCAAAATATGGGTTTTGGGGATGGAATCTGTGGCGTCAACCCATAGGGTTTATAGTTTTTATAATTTCTTCCCTAGCAGAATGTGAGAGATTACCTTTTGATTTACCAGAAGCAGAAGAAGAATTAGTAGCGGGTTATCAAACCGAATATTCAGGTATCAAATTTGGTTTATTTTACGTTGCTTCTTACCTAAATCTACTAGTTTCTTCATTATTTGTAACAGTTCTTTACTTGGGCGGGTGGAATCTCTCTATTCCGTACATATTCATTCCTGAACTTTTCGGAATAAATAAAACGGGGGGAGTATTTGGAACAACGATTGGTATCCTTATTACATTAGCTAAAGCTTATTTGTTCCTGTTCATTCCTATCACAACAAGATGGACTTTACCTAGGATGAGAATGGACCAACTATTAAATCTTGGATGGAAATTTCTTTTACCCATTTCTCTGGGTAATCTATTATTGACAACTTCTTCCCAACTCCTTTCACTGTAACAGTATATGATACTCTAGATTCATAACCTCCCTTAAGCAAGAGAAAGAAATATCAAATTATTCATGGATAGCCACGATATGTTCCCTATGATGACTGGGTTCATGAATTATGGTCAACAAACAGTACGAGCTGCAAGGTACATTGGTCAAAGTTTCATGATTACCTTATCCCACGCGAATCGTTTACCTATAACTATTCAATATCCTTATGAAAAATCGATCACATCAGAGCGTTTCCGTGGTCGAATCCACTTTGAATTTGATAAATGCATTGCTTGTGAAGTATGTGTTCGTGTATGTCCCATAGATCTACCCGTTGTTGATTGGAGATTGGAAACAGATATTAGAAAGAAACGGTTGCTTAATTATAGTATTGATTTTGGAATCTGTATATTTTGTGGTAACTGCGTCGAGTATTGTCCAACAAACTGTCTATCAATGACTGAAGAATATGAACTTTCCACTTATGATCGTCACGAATTGAATTATAATCAAATTGCTTTGGGTCGGTTACCAATGTCAGTAATTGGGGATTACACAATTCGAACAATTATGAATTCGACTCAAATTAAAATAACCACAGATAAACCCCTTGATTCAATAACGATTACCAATGACTAAGATTCATTTTTGATCTAAAGGAGTGAAGCTTCTTTCATTTTGGTTGGTCAGTAACTACAAATCATAACTATTGATTGGTGAGAATCGCGGCTTGATTTGGATTTAGAATATATGAATATAGTCATGATGATTTCGGAATATCAAACTCCGAACTACTCTTTCGGATACAGAAGTGGAATTAGTCCAATAACTGTATCTACCTCAATCCAGACCCCATTACGATTCAATTAGAAACGTATCATATACAAGAAAAAAACAAGGTAACCTCTTTTTTCCTGGCTGGGTCAGTAAGGTCATGAAATATTTCAACTTTTTTTTATCTCTTATTTTATACATAATGGATTTACCTGGGCCAATACATGATATTCTTTTAGTATTTTTGGGATCAGGTCTTATACTAGGGGGTCTAGGAGTGGTATTACTTACCAATCCCATTTTTTCTGCCTTTTCATTGGGATTGGTTCTTGTTTGTATATCCTTATTCCATATTCTATCTAACTCCTATTTTGTAGCTGCTGCACAGCTCCTTATTTACGTGGGAGCTGTAAATGTCTTAATCATATTTGCTGTGATGTTCATGAATGGTTCAGAATATTACAATGATTTCTATCTTTGGACCGTTGGAGATGGGGTCACTTCACTGGTTTGTACAAGTATTCTTTTTTCACTAATTACTACTATTTCAGATACGTCATGGTATGGGATTATTTGGACTACAGGATCAAACCAGATTATAGAGCAGGACCTGATAAGTAATGTTCAACAAATTGGGATTCATTTATCAACAGATTTTTATCTTCCATTTGAACTCATTTCTATAATTCTTTTAGTTGCCTTGATAGGTGCAATTGCTATGGCTCGTCAGTAATAAATACTTAGAATTAGAAATGAATTAGAAATCCAAAATAAAATTAAAATAAATTTAAAATAAAAATAAATAAGGCCTTGTTCTGTCTTCTTGTATTGTTATTACATCCATTTTGCTTCAATTCAATTTATATATTTATTGTTCATATATTAAATTAAAAAGGGTTTTGTTTTAGTTCGATCCATTACCAATACCTTCCTTTGTTCCGTACTTGTTTTATATTCGAGTCAATCAGTGAAATTGTTGTTCATATTGAAATGAATCGAGATTGATGAGGAGTTGGTCAATGATGCTCGAGCATGTACTTATTTTGAGTGCCTATTTATTTTCTATTGGTATTTATGGATTGATCACAAGTCGAAATATGGTTAGAGCACTTATGTGTCTTGAGCTTATACTGAATGCGGTTAATATGAATCTCGTAACGTTTTCTGATTTATTTGATAGTCGACAATTAAAAGGAGACATTTTCTCGATCTTTGTTATAGCTATTGCAGCCGCTGAAGCAGCTATTGGGCCAGCTATTGTTTCGTCGATCCATCGTAACAGAAAATCAACTCGTATCAATCAATCGAACTTGTTGAATAAATAGTCATAATGATATAAAAAAAGACAGATATATATAATATTATATTCACCAATTAAAATTAGCATATATGACTCGTATGACCATGTTTGCTGAAACGTAAGAAATCAAAGTATCTTGGTCCTCTTTCCTAAACAGATCCAGAGGTAAATTGATTCTAAAAAAAAATCAATTCTGGTAAACTACTGATTCATCTGGTATCTACAATATATGATTCATTTACTACCGATTTTACCAGATCGAAAATTGATAACGTTCAAAAAATTGATAGACACAATGTCACATTCAGTAAAGATTTATGATACATGTATAGGATGTACTCAATGTGTACGAGCCTGCCCCACAGATGTATTGGAAATGATACCTTGGGACGGATGTAAAGCTAAGCAAATTGCTCCTGCTCCAAGAACAGAAGACTGTGTAGGTTGTAAGAGATGTGAATCCGCTTGTCCAACAGATTTCTTGAGTGTCCGGGTTTATTTATGGCATGAGACAACTCGCAGCATGGGTCTAGCTTATTGATACGTTCCGTAAAACTCTACTTGAATCCATTTGATTCTTCTTTACCGACAAAAACCCGTACTCGAGAAAATATATTATTTCGAGCGCGGGTTTTTATGGTCAAAGTCTATCTTGTCTTTACCACGAGTTATTTTCCTTGGTTAACAATAATTGTTGTTTTTCCAATATCCGCGGGTTCATCAATTTTCTTTCTCCCTCATAGAGGAAATAAGGTGGTGAGATGGTATACTATATGCATCTGCTTGTTAGAACTCCTTCTAACGACCTATGCATTCTGTTATCATTTCCAATTGGACGATCCATTAATCCAATTGGAGGAGGATTATAAATGGATAAATATTTTGTATTTTCACTGGAGACTCGGGATCGATGGACTTTCCATCGGACCCATTTTACTGACGGGATTCATCACTACTTTAGCTACTTTAGCGGCTTGGCCAGTTACTAGAGATTCGCGATTGTTCCATTTCCTGATGTTAGCAATGTACAGCGGTCAAATAGGATCATTTTCTTCTCGAGACCTTTTACTTTTTTTCATCATGTGGGAGTTAGAATTAATTCCTGTTTACCTACTTTTATCCATGTGGGGAGGTAAGAAACGTCTGTACTCAGCTACAAAGTTCATTTTGTACACTGCGGGGGGTTCCATTTTTCTCTTAATGGGAGTTCCAGGTATGGGTTTATATGGTTCCAATGAACCAACATTAAATTTTGAAACATCAGCTAATCGATCGTATCCCGCGGCATTGGAAATAATATTCTATTTTGGCTTCTTTATTGCTTATGCTGTCAAATCACCGATTATACCCCTACATACATGGTTACCAGATACCCATGGAGAAGCACATTACAGTACATGTATGCTTCTAGCTGGAATTTTATTAAAAATGGGAGCATATGGATTGGTTCGGATCAATATGGAATTATTACCCCATGCTCATTCTATATTTTCTCCCTGGTTGATGATAGTCGGAACGATTCAAATAATCTATGCAGCTTCAACTTCTCCCGGTCAACGCAATTTAAAAAAGCGAATAGCCTATTCCTCCGTATCTCATATGGGTTTCACAATTATCGGAATTGCTTCCATAACTGATATGGGACTCAATGGAGCCATTTTACAAATCATTTCTCATGGATTTATTGGTGCTGCACTCTTTTTCTTGGCAGGAACGAGTTACGATAGAATACGTCTTGTTTATCTCGATGAAATGGGAGGAATAGCTACCCCAATGCCAAAAAATATTTACCATGTTAAGTAGCTTCTCGATGGCTTCGCTTGCACTGCCAGGAATGAGTGGTTTTGTTGCAGAATTGGTAGTCTTTTTTGGAATAATTACCAGCCCAAAATACCTTTTAATGCCAAAAATACTAATTACTTTTGTAATGGCAATTGGAATGATATTAACTCCTATTTATTCATTATCTATGTTACGCCAGATGTTCTATGGATACAAACTATTCAATGTTACAAACTCCTACTTTGTGGATTCTGGACCGCGAGAACTATTTGTTTCGATCTGTATCTTTCTACCCGTAATAGGTATCGGTATTTATCCCGATTTCGTTCTCTCACTATCAGTTGAGAAGGTAGAAGCTATTCTATCTAATTACTTTCATAAATAGTTTTCATAAATAAGAAATAAAGTCAAATAATCCTGTGATTTACAAAATCGGTCGCTGTACACTGAAAAAAAAAAAATGAAGTGAATTGGAATTGTAATCAGATACATCTGGAGTTTTTGAGAACCATTTGAATTACTACTTGATTCAAATGGTTCTCAAAAACTCACACTAATTTTCGTTATATATTGGAGATTGATGTTCCCATGTATTCTTCAAGTCCCTTCTTCAATTCGCTGTTAATGTGAATGAACCATAACTATGTAGTCCTATTCCTAATAGATTGACCCCAAAATAGCATATCCAAATTATAAGAAATCCGATAGAAGCTACAATTGCCGAATTAACACCTTGCAAACTTTGATTTGTTCTAGTATGTAAATAAATCGCGAATATGGTCCAAGTAATAAATGCCCAAGTTTCCTTGGGGTCCCAATTCCAATAAGACCCCCATGCCTCATTAGCCCATACTGCTCCCGAAAGAATACCTATGGTTGAAAAGATAAACCCTAGACTAATGACACGATAACTCCAATGATCCAATCGCCGAGTCAATCGATACCTGTGATAATTTCTAAATGAAGGAAAAGAAGTGTTTTGTAAAACACTTCTTTTCTCATTCAAGTATTGGATCTCACCAAAGGAAAATGTCCCAATTAATAAATGATTGGTTTTAACAACAATATCTGTGTTTTTTCGAAATGTGATGACTAGAAAAGCTACTGATAATAACGCTCCACATAAAAGAGCTGCATAGCTCAATAACATCATACTTACGTGCATCATTAACCACTGGGATTGTAGGGCGGGTACTAATATTGCGGATTGATGCATTTCAGTTAAAAGACCTGAAGTGGCAAAGCCTTGGGTAAAAATAGCACTTGGCCCAGTTATTGCGCTTAAATTATTTTTATGGTTCCCCACTTTAGGAACCATATGAATAATGGAGAAACTCCATGAAAGGAACATTAATGATTCATATAAATCACTTAACGGGAAATGTCTCAAATAAATCCAACGAGTTATTAATAATCCTGTTATACAGAAAAAAGTAGCTATAATGCCTTTTTCTGATGAATCACATATTCCTACGATTTGATGGACTAATAAATCCATCAAATGAATCGTAATAACAATTGAAATGATCGAAAAAGATATGTGAGTTAATATATGTTCTAAAGTCGCAAATATCATAAAAAATTATTTTGTAAAAAAAAAAAGGGGGGGTGTGTGTTCCTCAATTATGGAATGGAAATAAGGAAAGGAATTGAATTCCTTATAAGATAGGATTTATCTTGCCCCTTTTAGGGGATGCCGCCACTCGGATTCGAACCGAGATGCTCTAGCACTGCTTCCTAAGAGCAGCGTGTCTACCGATTTCACCATGGCGGCTTGATCGAAATAATAATAGCCCATACTATGTTCAATCGTCGAGATTGATGGATTCAATCCAATCGATCTTAGGAAAGATTAGAATCGATGAATCAAAAAACTCGTTCAAATAAATATTTGAACGTTCAATAATACTTAACTTAGTATAGTGGTATGGTGTCAGTTTTAACAATCATTTTCACGGAGTATAAGTCCCCCTGGACCAGTTGGAACTAGAGGGTTATGTCCTCAGTCGAGGTATACAACTAAAAATTGTCCTTTTTTTTCTATCTCATTTTTTTTTTATGATTCATTTCTCATTTATCTCATTTCATGGATCCGACATAAAAATGAGATTTTTGTTATTGTGAAAGCGAATTGATGGGGAAAGTTACAATCCCCATCTCGCAAATTATAAAAATCTAATAGAATACCATTCTAGAATACTATAAGGAATGAAAAGTGAAACCTTTATCTTCTATCTAATGACTTCTTTTTTTTTTTTTCAAACAAAACAAAACGGAAATCAATCGTTTTTAGAACTCAATTAGACAGGCGAATTATTATTCTACATACCACAACATCCAGTTCTATCTCATATTGATGAGTTCCAAAATTCGTTAATGTAAAATGTAAATTATTCATCTTCTAAATCATCCAATTCATCGAGTCATGTCGATTCATTCAGATTATTCCGCGGCTTTATTACTTGTTTGTTGCACAAAAAAACTTTTTGAATGCCCGGTAGAAATAGATTTAGCTAAGGATAAAGCTTTTATCGCGGCCCAATATCCCTTTCTCTTCCAAATATTTTTGCGAATACGCTTTTTTGACATAGAAGTACGTTTCTTTGGAACTGCCATTTTAAAAGAAAGAGGTTTCTCATTTTTATAGTTGGATGTGAAAGACATGTATTGTATTGTTCAAAATAAATCGTTCTTTCTATCCATTATCTATATCTATTCCATAGTGGATACTTCCTTCATAACATAAAAAATACAGATATGTGCGCATCACATATAGTATAACTAGGGATGAAAAAAAAAAAAGGGTTCCAATTTATATCTCAGTCTATTTATATATCGTCATGTTACATTTAATAAATCAAATCAAAAAACTTAAGAACCCATACATTTTACCCTTACCTAATTTAAGAAAACAATAATATAAAATTTTTTCGATTAATTGATCAAAACTCGAGAATGGAGTACCCATAATTTAAATTCAAATGAGATCATGTAGTTAATCTCTTAAACGATACATTACTTGATAAAGGTCATTTTAGTAATTTATTATTTCAGCTCTATGCGAAATGACGAGTATCGTAGGATTTTCCATAAAATATGTTTGTTTTATTTGACTAGAAGCCAATCAATCAGTTCCAGAATGAATTAGTCAATGACTCCAAATAAACTAACTAAAATAACTAGGTGTTATTTTATTAGGTCGAGTTATTGGTGGATCCTATAATTCATATCAGAATCAAGTACTA
>NW_027519276.1:0-2500 GCF_043159265.1 Tasmannia lanceolata
AAAAAAACGATGAGATTATGGAAGTCAATATTCTCGCATTTATTGCTACTGCGCTGTTCATTCTAGTTCCTACTGCTTTTTTACTTATCATCTACGTAAAAACAGTCAGTCAAAATGATTAATTTAAATGAAACTTGATTGATTAGTTCTTATCAATGATTCAATAAATGAAAGAGATTCAAATTCCAAGTTTTAAATGAAATGAGCAGATTGGGATCAGTAGTATAATAGATAATATGGTAGAAAGATTCATATAGTTCTTTCTACCACACTATCTATTATTATTATTGTATTGTATAAAGTTACATTGTATAAAGATATGGGCTTGATATAGATCAATCTTATCGTATGTATCTATTTATATGTACATGTAAATTAGATATTATGTACATATATATCGAACTCCAATTCCATTTCTTCGCTACATCTATTTGTGTTGATTCCGATCAATCCGAAATAATCGAACGTTAACTCTTCTAATTCCTAGGTTTCTGATTATTTTCAATATAGATCCCGGGATCTATATTGAAAATAATCACTGGAGGAAGAATAGTATGGGCATTTCTTAGATAAAAGAAAACAAGATCAAGTCGTTTTTTTTTTAGCATTCCGAAGAAGTTACTATAGAACTCCTTGGATCATCTGTTATGGGCTCAATCAATTACTTCTTCGGATTTGGAAAAGGAGTAGTAGACCCCCCTATTTTTCATGCTTGAACCATGACATGAGGTGAGTCGATAAAGCATAAAGAAGATTCTAGAAGTATAAAACGGTAAGTGTGCATGAATCACCCAACGCAAGCAAGATCTTTTTATGCGTAGTACCTCTTTGGACAACCACTATGTCTATGTCGTTTCCAGTAGAATAAAGTCTGTATCTACATAATAACAGAACGACTTCCTCTTTGAACAGTAAAGTAAAGAAGAGGAAATGAAAAAAAAAAAATGGGGTTGGTTGTTCCTCGTTGTAATATCCATAATTCTGGCAAGAGCTGGTTCATTGAAATAGAATATTTAGGAATAATTAGGTTGGAAAAAATTTCCTATCATGTGAATTACTTTGAGATTCGAAATACGAACATGGGAATCAAATCATTGAAATATTTGTTGGATCAAAAGGTTCTTATTCATATATTACTGGATTCCAGATTCCAGTAGATTTTTCGAAATCGAGATATTTTTATTTTAAAACGCTTCGCAGAATGATCTAGTAAGCAATTGATACAATTCGATTACTCAACTCAATTAGTAGTATCCCTAGAGTCCACTTCTTCCCCATACTACGAGTGAAAGGGAGAATGTAAAGACTACCATTAAAGCAGCCCAAGCGAGATTTACTATATCCATGTGAATTATGTCCCCTATCTCTATGAACATGAAGGAATTATTCCATTATTGATCACTAATAATAGTGAAATCAATGGTGCAGAGTCAAAATTGGATTCTGATCTAACGCTATTGATGAACCAATCCAATTCCAATGAATACGCTTGTAACAAGTTCCTATATGATTTCTGGTAGAATTGGGAAGCATTAAGCACAAGCAAGATACACAGTTACCCCCTTGAAAGTCTCAAAAGACAGAAAAATATACCATCAAGATCGATAACTATCTATCACATACCTCTATCTCCCGTCTAAGCCTTACTGTCTCTCTTTCTGTGAAAGAATCGGGAGACACCCCATTACATACATTCTTGGCGGGGTTACCAAAAAGTTCAACTTTTCTTTTTAAAATATTAAGATCTATAAGAGAAAAGCCAATCACCCACCCAATCCAATATTGATTGAATGCCTGAGCACTCAGAGACTCTCGTGAGTCTGATACAAAGTATCTTCAGTCCTTTCCCCAACCCCTACTTTGATTCTCCATGAGCCTGCCCAATCTAATTCAAGATTCAGTCAGTAGACACTAGTGTAGGAAGTATTGATAGTCCTTCCTATCATCCCTCCTTGGATCCTAGGAACAAGGATTTACAGTCCTTTAGGAGCCTTCCTTTGGATACCCGGATTTTGATCCCTGACTTTTGTAGTTATGAATCTCACAATTGAATTTGACTATTGATTTGATTCTATTGATAAATCAAATCAATGACCCGAACCTATCAGTAATCAGTAATAAGCGAGGGTTTCTTTATTCATATTGGTACCGGTTTGGACCACACCCTAATTTTTTAAGAACGAATCAAAAGTTTTTTATAGAACCCCGGGATTCTGAAAATCTAGTATCGACAGTCCTAGCCCTTTGCCTCTGCTTCCGCTGGGCAAGAATTTTTCGAGTTCTATTAGCAGGATAAGGGATTCCGAGTCTTTTGTTGATCAGGCGACACCCGGATTTGAACTGGGGAGAAAGGATTTGCAGTCCCCCGCCTTACCGCTCGGCCATGCCGCCAAAACGATACAAAATAGATATAGATCAAAATATTCTTTTTTTTTTTTTATTGGATCCAGTTGTTCTCTTCGGTTGATTCTATAGTATTTCAAAACACACAACACCTAAA
>NW_027519276.1:5000-17500 GCF_043159265.1 Tasmannia lanceolata
GGTATTCAGGAAGAACAGGTTGTTCCAGCTCGATACCGTCAAGAATTCTTGACTATTGCATGGGAACAGATTCATCTTCGAAGCATTTTTCCTTTCCAATATTTTTCTATTGGAGCTTCCCTCATTCCTTTTATCGAGCATAATGACGCGAATCGAGCTTTAATGAGTTCGAATATGCAGCGTCAAGCAGTTCCGCTTTCTCGGTCCGAGAAGTGCATTGTTGGAACTGGGTTGGAACGCCAAGCGGCTCTAGATTCGGGGGTTTCAGCTATAGCCGAACAAGATGGAAAGATCATTTATACTGATACTGACAAGATCGTTTTATCAGGTAATGGAGACACTACCATAAGCATTCCATTGGTTATGTATCAACGTTCCAACAAAAATACCTGTATGCATCAAAAACCTCAGGTTCCGCGGGGTAAATGCATTAAAAAGGGACAAATTTTAGCGGACGGTGCGGCTACAGTTGGTGGTGAACTCGCTTTGGGAAAAAACGTATTAGTGTCTTATATGCCATGGGAAGGCTACAATTTTGAAGACGCGGTACTCATTAGTGAACGTCTGGTATATGGAGATATTTATACTTCTTTTCACATCCGGAAATATGAAATTCAGACTCATGTGACAAGTCAAGGCCCTGAAAGAATCACTAATGAAATACCGCATTTAGAAGCCCATTTACTCCGCAATTTAGACAGAAATGGAATTGTGATGTTGGGATCTTGGATAGAAACAGGTGATATTTTAGTAGGTAAATTAACGCCTCAGACAGCAAAAGAATCATCGTATGCCCCGGAAGATAGATTATTACGAGCCATACTTGGAATTCAGGTATCCACTGCAAAGGAAACTTGTCTAAAATTACCTATAGGCGGAAAGGGTCGAGTTATTGATGTGAGATGGATCCAGAAAGGGGGGGGTTCCAGTTATAATCCAGAAATGATTCGTGTATATATTTCACAGAAGCGTGAAATCAAAGTAGGTGATAAAGTAGCTGGAAGACATGGGAATAAAGGTATCATTTCAAAAATTTTGCCTAGACAAGATATGCCTTATTTGCAAGATGGAACACCGGTGGATATGGTCTTCAACCCATTAGGAGTACCTTCGCGAATGAATGTGGGACAGATATTTGAATGCTCGCTCGGGTTAGCGGGGGACCTGCTGGACAGACATTATAGAATAGCACCCTTCGATGAGAGATATGAGCAAGAGGCTTCGAGAAAACTAGTGTTTCCTGAATTATATGAAGCCAGTAAGCAAACAGCAAATCCGTGGGTATTTGAACCCGAGTATCCGGGAAAAAGCAGAATATTTGATGGAAGAACAGGAGATCCTTTTGAACAACCTGTTATAATAGGAAAGTCCTATATCCTGAAATTAATTCATCAAGTTGATGATAAAATCCACGGACGCTCCAGTGGACATTATGCACTTGTTACACAACAACCCCTTAGAGGAAGGGCCAGGCAAGGGGGACAACGAGTAGGAGAAATGGAAGTTTGGGCTCTAGAGGGATTTGGTGTTGCTCATATTTCACAAGAGATGCTTACTTATAAATCTGATCATATTAGAGCTCGTCAGGAAGTACTTGGTACTACGATCATTGGAGGAACAATACCTAACCCCGAGGATGCTCCAGAATCTTTTCGATTACTCGTTCGAGAACTACGATCTTTGGCTCTGGAACTGAATCATTTCCTTGTATCTGAGAAGAACTTCCAGATTCATAGGAAGGAAGCTTGATCGGAATGAATCAGAATTTATATTCTATAATATGATCGACAGGTATAAACATCAACAACTTCGAATTGGATCAGTTTCTCCTCAACAAATAAGTGCTTGGGCTAACAAAATACTACCTAATGGAGAGATAGTTGGAGAGGTGACAAAACCCTATACTTTTCATTACAAAACCAATAAACCGGAAAAAGATGGATTGTTTTGTGAAAGAATTTCTGGACCTATAAAAAGTGGAATTTGTGCTTGTGGAAATTATCGAGTGATCGGAGATGAAAAAGAAGACCCGAAATTTTGTGAACAATGCGGAGTCGAATTTGTTGATTCTCGGATACGAAGATATCAAATGGGATACATCAAACTGGCATGTCCAGTGACTCATGTGTGGTATTTTAAACGTCTTCCTAGTTATATCGCGAATCTTTTAGATAAACCCCTTAAGGAATTAGAAAGCCTAGTATACTGCGATGTGTGATTTGATCGAAATTATGAGTTTACAGATTCGGAATGAGAAACTGTCATCCCATTTAATCCGATTGGGATGCCCCTGGCTCTGACATGTCTCCTGGGAGAGGAAGAAGAAGAACATGAAGCTCAGAATTATGGGTGTATTCAATACTTCCAAATAAAGGGGGAATTGATCCATGGTCGATTCCGTAACATATAAATAGGAATTGCTAGCTGTACCTCGTGAAAAAAAAAAAAGAATTCTTTCTTGGAATTAGCCACTCCATTTCTTTTAGAAATAAATTCTGTTTTCTGTTCAAGTAAACAAATATGACATGGTTACAGGAATCTATCCATCGCATATATGCTTCAAGGGACATCATAGCATAACCGTCGAGGTGAAGTAGGGACCTAAAAGATCGAATGGAACGATACATAGACAAGTAAATCCCTTATGAGTTCCAAGGTATTCCTTTAAGGGGATTCATCATTCGAGGGGACGTAGGCTACTCAACAATTTCACATTTTATTTATGTCGTAATTGAATAATGAATAAGTAATTCCGAAAATAAAATATAAAGTAAAAATGAATCAATGAAATATAGGTTGGTTCTCACTGGGAACTTGAGTAAGGAGTAGATTTTTATGGGGGTTTCTAGAACAAAATTTGAAAGTGAGACCCCCTTTATTTATTATTTATTTGGTGTAACTACTTGAGCCGGATGAGAGGAAACCTTCATGTCCGGTTTTTAAGGGGGGGATCCTATAGGAACCTATCCCAATTTTTCTTTTGCTAGGCCCATAGTTAAAAAACCGACTTTCTTACGATTACGAGGTTCATTCGAATATGAAATACAATCCCGGAAATATAGCATCCCACTTTTTTTTACTACCCAAGGCTTCGATACATTTCGAAATCGAGAAATCTCTACTGGAGCAAGTGCTATCAGAGAACAATTAGCCGATCCAGATTTGCGAATTATTACAGATCATTCATTGGTGGAATGGAAGGAATTAGGGGAAGAAAGGTACACTGGGAATGAATGGGAAGATAGAAAAGTTGGAAGAAGAAAGGATTTTTTGGTTAGACGCATGGAATTAGCTAAGCATTTTGTTCGAACAAATGTAGAACCAGAACGGATGGTTTTGTGCCTATTACCAGTTCTTCCTCCGGAGTTGAGACCAATCATTCAGATAGATGGGGGTAAACCAATGAGTTCGGATATTAATGAACTCTATCGAAGAGTTATCTATCGGAACAATACTCTTACCGATCCATTAACAACAAGTAGATCTACGCCAGGGGAATCAGTAATGTGTCAGGAGAAATTGGTACAAGAAGCCGTAGATACACTTCTTGATAATGGGATCCGCGGGCAACCAATGAGGGATGGTCATAATAAAGTTTACAAGTCGTTTTCAGATGTAATTGAAGGCAAAGAGGGAAGATTTCGTGAGACTCTACTTGGTAAACGGGTCGATTATTCGGGGCGTTCCGTCATTGTCGTGGGCCCTTCGCTTTCATTACATCGATGTGGATTACCTCGAGAAATAGCAATAGAACTTTTCCAGACATTTGTAATTCGTGGTCTAATCAGACAACATATTGCTTCCAACATAGGGATTGCAAAAAGTAAAATTCGGGAAAAAGAACCAATTGTATGGGAAATACTTCAAGAAGTTATGCAAGGGCACCCCATATTGCTGAATAGAGCACCCACCCTGCATAGATTAGGCATACAGGCGTTCCAACCTATTTTAGCGGAGGAACGTGCTATTTGTTTACATCCATTAGTTCGTAAGGGATTCAATGCAGACTTTGATGGGGATCAAATGGCTGTTCATGTACCTTTATCTTTGGAAGCTCAAGCAGAGGCTCGTTTACTTATGTTTTCTCATATGAATCTCTTGTCTCCAGCTATTGGGGATCCCATTTCCATACCAACCCAAGATATGCTTATTGGACTCTATGTATTAACCATCGGAAATCGTCGAGGTATTTGTGCAAATAGGTATAATCCATGGAATCACAGAAACTATCAAAATGAAACAGTTTACGAGTATAATAATAACTATAAGTATACGAAAGAAAAAGAACCCTATTTTTGTAGTTCCTATGATGCACTTGGAGCTTACCGGCAGAAACGAATCAATTTAGATAGTCCTTTGTGGCTCCGGTGGCGACTAGATCAACGTTTCATTGCCCCAAGAGAAGTGCCCATCGAAGTTCAATATGAATCTTTGGGTACCTATCATGAGATTTATGGGCACTATCTACTAGTAAGAAGTGTCAAAAAAGAAATCCTTTGTATATACATTCGAACCACCATTGGTCATATTTCTTTTTATCGAGAAATAGAAGAAGCCATACAGGGGTTTTGCCGAGCCTACTCATAAGGTACCTAAGCTAAGTAATTATGTGATACGATACCTTGTGAATTCGGGTCTCTACGGTTCAACCGGTATCCTAATTCCTGAATTGATACGTGAATCAAGATAGAGGAAAGGAAGTCTTCGAATCACTGACTCAAACCTATTGTCGAATCCTACTCAACAGAATATGGAGGTACTTATGGCGGAACGGGCCGATCTGGTCTTTCACAATAAAGTGATAGATGGAACTGCCATGAAACGACTTATTAGTCGATTAATAGATCACTTCGGAATGGCATATACATCACACATACTGGATCAAGTAAAGACTATGGGTTTCCAGCAAGCCACTGCTACATCCATTTCATTAGGAATTGATGATCTTTTAACAATACCTTCTAAGGGATGGCTAGTCCAAGATGCTGAACAACAAAGTTTGATTTTGGAAAAGCACCATCATTATGGGAATGTACACGCGGTAGAAAAATTACGTCAATCCATTGAGATATGGTATGCTACAAGTGAATATTTGAGACAAGAAATGCATCCTAATTTTAGGATGACGGATCCTTCTAATCCAGTCCATATAATGTCCTTTTCGGGAGCTCGGGGAAATGCATCTCAGGTACACCAATTAGTCGGTATGAGAGGATTAATGTCGGATCCCCAAGGACAAATGATTGATTTACCCATTCAAAGCAATTTACGCGAAGGACTTTCTTTAACGGAATATCTCATTTCTTGCTACGGAGCTCGCAAAGGAGTTGTGGATACTGCTGTACGAACATCAGATGCTGGATACCTCACGCGTCGACTTGTTGAAGTAGTTCAACACATTGTTGTACGTAGAACAGATTGTGGCACTATCCGAGGTATTTCCGTGAGTCCTCGAAATGGGATGACGGAAAAAATGTTGATCCAAACACTAATTGGTCGTGTATTAGCAGACGATATATATATGGGTCTACGATGCATTGCCGCTCGAAATCAAGATATTGGGGTTGGGCTTGTCAATCGATTCATAACCTTTCGAGCACAATCAATATATATTCGAACCCCCTTTATTTGCAGGAGTACATCTTGGATCTGTCGATTATGTTATGGTCGGAGTCCCACTCATGGTGACCTGGTCGAATTGGGAGAAGCAGTAGGTATCATTGCGGGTCAATCAATTGGGGAACCAGGGACTCAACTAACATTAAGAACTTTTCATACCGGTGGAGTATTCACAGGTGGTACTGCAGAACATGTACGAGCCCCCTCTAATGGAAAAATAAAATTCAATGAGGATTTGGTTCATCCCACACGTACACGTCATGGGCATCCTGCTTTTCTATGTTATATAGACCTGTATGTCACTATTGAGAGTCAGGATATTCTACATAATGTGAATATTCCACCAAAAAGTTTTCTTTTAGTTCAAAATGATCAATATGTAGAATCAGAACAAGTGATTGCCGAGATTCGCGCTGGAACATCCACTTTCAATTTTAAAGAGAGAGTTCGAAAACATATTTATTCTGACTCAGAGGGAGAAATGCACTGGAGTACCGATGTGTACCATGCACCTGAATATACATATGGTAATGTTCATCTCTTACCTAAAACAAGTCATTTATGGATATTATCGGGGGGTCCGTGCAGATCTAGTATAGTGCCTTTTTCGCTCCACAAGGATCAAGATCAAATGAACATTCATTCTCTTTCTGTCGAACAGAGAGAGAGTTCTGACCTCTCAGTGACTAATGATCGAGTGAGACACAAATTGTTTAGTTCAGATCCTTCCGGTAAAAAAGAGGGAAAGATTCTTGATTATTCAGGACCTGCTCGAATCATATCCAATGGTCGTTGGAATTTCATATATCCTGCCATTCTCCACGAGAATTCTGATTTATTGGCGAAAAGGCGAAGAAATAGATTCATCATCCCATTCCAATATGATCAAGAACGAGAGAAAGAACTAATGCCTCGTTCTGGTATCTCGATTGAAATACCCATAAATGGTATTTTACGTAGAAATAGTATTCTTGCTTATTTCGACGATCCCCGATACAGAAGAAGCAGTTCAGGAATTACTAAGTATGGGACTGTAGAAGTGGATTCAATCGTCAAAAAAGAGGATTTGATTGAGTATCGAGGAGCAAAGGAATTTAGTCCGAAATACCAAATGAAAGTAGATCGCTTTTTTTTCATTCCCGAAGAAGTGCATATCTTACCTGGCTCTTCGTCCATAATGGTACAGAACAATAGTATCATTGGAGTCGATACACGAATCACTTTAAATACAAGAAGCCGCGTAGGTGGATTAGTCCGAGTGGAGAGAAAAAAAAAAAGGATTGAACTGAAAATCTTTTCTGGAGATATCCATTTTCCTGGAGAGACAGATAAGATCTCCCGGCACAGCGGCATCTTGATACCACCAGGAACGGGAAAAAAAAATTCTAAGGAATCAAAAAAATTACAAAATTGGATCTATGTCCAACGGATCACACCTACCAAGAAAAAGTATTTTGTTTCGGTTCGATCCGTAGTCACATATGAAATAGCTGATGGTATCAATTTAGCAACGCTTTTTCCCCAGGATCTGTTGCAAGAAAGGGATAATGTGAAATTCCGAGTTGAAAATTATATCCTTTATAGAAATGGCAAACCAATTCGAGGAATTTATTACACAAGTATTCAATTAGTTCGTACTTGTTTAGTATTGAATTGGGACCAAGACCGAAATGGTTCTATAGAAAAGGTTCAGGCTTCCATTGTTGAAGTGAGGGCAAATGATCTGATTCGAGATTTCATAAGAATTGACTTAGTGAAGTCCCCTATTTCGTATATCGGAAAAAGGAATGATATGGCGGGTTCGGGATTGATCCCAGATAATGGATCAGATCACACCAATATCAATCCTTTTTATTCCAAGGCGAGGAGGATTCAATCACTTACCCAACATCAAGGAACTATTCGTACGTTGCTGAATAGAAATAAGGAATGCCAATCTTTTCTAATTTTGTCATTATCCAATTGTTCTCGAATTGGTCCATTCAATGGTTCTAAATCTCACAATGTGACAAAAGAATCAATTCAAATTAAAGAGGATCCCATGATTCCGATTAGGAATTCGTTGGGTCCCTTAGGGACTGTACCTAAAATTGCGAATTTTTATTCACCTTACTATTTAATAACTCATAATCAGATCTTGTTAAATAAATATTTGCTACTTGACAATTTAAAACAGACTTTACAAGTACTTAAATATTATTTAATGGATGAAAATGGAGAGAATTTATAATCCCTATCCATGCAGGAACATCATTTTTCATCCATTCGATTTGACTTGGTGCTTTCTCCATCACGATTATTGTGAGAAGACATCCAAAATAATTGTCCTCGGACAGTTTATTTGTGAAAATGTATGTATATCCAAATATGGACCACAGATAAAATCTGGTCAAGTTCTAATTGTTCATGTTGACTCCTTAGTCATAAGATCAGCTAAGCCTCATTTGGCCACCCCAGGGGCAACCGTTCATGGTCATTATGGAGAAATCCTTTACGAAGGGGATACATTAGTTACATTTATATATGAAAAATCGAGATCGGGTGATATAACGCAAGGTCTTCCAAAAGTGGAACAAGTGTTAGAAGTGCGTTCGATTGATTCAATATCGATGAACCTAGAAAAGAGGGTTGAGGGTTGGAACGAACATATAAAAAGAATTCTTGGAATTCCGTGGGAATTCTTGATTGGTGCTGAGCTAACCATAGCGCAAAGTCGTATCTCTTTGGTTAATAAGATCCAAAGGGTTTATCGATCCCAGGGGGTGCAAATCCATAATAGGCATATAGAGATTATTGTACGTCAAATAACATCAAAAGTGTTGGTTTCAGAAGATGGAATGTCTAATGTTTTTTCACCCGGAGAACTAATAGGATTGTTTCGAGCGGAACGAACAGGGCGTGCTTTGGAAGAAGCGATCTGTTACCGAGCCATCTTATTGGGAATTACCAGGGCATCTCTGAATACTCAAAGTTTCATATCCGAAGCAAGTTTTCAAGAAACTGCTCGAGTTTTAGCAAAAGCCGCTCTACGAGGTCGTATTGATTGGTTGAAAGGCCTGAAAGAGAACGTTGTTCTGGGGGGGATGATACCTGTTGGTACCGGATTCAAGGGATTAGTGCACCGTTCAAGGCAAGACAACAACATTCCCTTGGAAATCAAAAAGAAGAATCTATTCGAGGGGGAAATTAGAGATATTTTGTTCCACCACAGAGAATTATTTGGTTCTTACATCCCAAATAATTTCCATAATACACCAGAACAATAATTTACGGGATTTCATGATTCCTAAGAGCAAATTGATTCTTTTCTTTTAACTTTAATTATATGGTATGGTCCGGTCTTTTTATTGGGTAATAAAGATAATAACGAATAGAAAGGAATTAATCACTTGGACCATGTATCAAGGGTCAATCTCCGGGAGAAGGTTCCGTCGGAACAATTATTTATTTCAGGGTACCTCGTCTCTTAAAAAAAAAAAAAAGAGAAAGTGTGGGGAAAAATGACAAGAAGATATTGGAACATTAATTTAGAAGAGATGATGGAAGCAGGAGTTCATTTTGGTCATGGTACTAGGAAATGGAATCCTAGAATGGCACCTTACATCTCTGCAAAGCGTAAAGGTATTCATATTACAAATCTTACTAGAACTGCTCGTTTTTTGTCAGAAGCCTGTGATTTAGTTTTTGATGCAGCAAGTAGGGGAAAACACTTCTTAATAGTTGGTACCAAAAATAAAGCAGCTGATTCAGTAGCATCAGCTGCAATAAAGGCTCGGTGTCATTATGTTAATAAAAAATGGCTCGGTGGTATGTCAACGAATTGGTCCACTACAGAAACGAGACTTCATAAGTTTAGGGATTTGAAAGCGGAACAAAAGGCGGGGAAACTCAACCGTCTACCGAAAAGAGATGCAGCAATGTTGAAGAGACAATTATCTCACCTGCAAACATATTTGGGTGGGATCAAATATATGACGGGCTTACCCGATATTGTAATCATCGTTGATCAGCAAGAAGAATATACGGCTCTTCGAGAATGTCTCACTTTAGGGATTCCGACGATTTGCTTAATCGATACAAATTGTAACCCGGATCTCGCAGATATTTCTATTCCAGCCAACGATGACGCTATAGCGTCAATCCGATTGATTCTTAACAAATTAGTATCCGCAATTTGTGAGGGTCGTTCTAGCTATATAAGAAATCGTTGATTAATAATAAGATAAGCCAATGACTTTTTGAACCCCATAGATTGATTTAATCGGTTACTATTTCTGAATCTCAAAAAAGAGATCAAAATCACTGGGGATATTATGTGATTACTTGGTATCCTAAATATACGATTTAAAGTAGTCGAGTCGAGAAAGAGAGGGTTGAATCAAAATAATTCTTTTTTAAGTTCTATTTCTGTCAGAGGGCAATATGAATGTTCTACCATGTTCCATCAACACACTCAAAGGGTTATACGATCTATCCGGTGTGGAAGTAGGCCAACATTTCTATTGGCAAATAGGGGGTTTCCAAGTCCATGCCCAAGTACTTATCACTTCTTGGGTCGTAATTGCTATCTTATTAGGTTCAGCCACTATAGCTGTTCGGAACCCACAAACCATTCCAACTAACAGTCAGAATTTCTTCGAATATGTACTTGAATTCATTCGAGACTTGAGCAAAACTCAGATTGGAGAAGATTATGGTCCTTGGGTTCCTTTTATTGGAACTATGTTCCTATTTATTTTTGTTTCTAACTGGTCAGGTGCTCTTTTACCTCGGAAAATCATACAGTTACCTCATGGGGAGTTAGCTGCACCCACGAATGATATAAATACTACTGTTGCTTTAGCTTTACCCACGTCAGTGGCATATTTCTATGCGGGTCTTACTAAAAAGGGATTGGGCTATTTCGGTAAATACATTCAACCAACTCCAATACTTTTACCAATTAACATCCTAGAAGATTTCACAAAACCTTTATCACTTAGTTTTCGACTTTTCGGGAATATATTGGCTGATGAATTAGTAGTTGTTGTTCTTGTTTCTTTAGTACCTTTAGTGGTTCCTATACCTGTCATGTTTCTTGGATTATTCACAAGCGGGATTCAAGCTCTTATTTTTGCGACTTTAGCCGCGGCTTATATAGGTGAATCCATGGAGGGTCATCATTGACTAGCTTCCAAAATAGTCTTGTTTTTTTTTTTTTGAAAAAAAAAACAAGACTATCCCAACTCATGGGTGGCTCAAGATAATCTACTTGGGGAACATGATGGATATCTACAAATATGGTAGATACGATTTAGAGTAGGGTCAATAAAGATGTACGATATTAGGGAATTAAAAAAAAAAAAAGGAAAGAGATCGAAAAGATCTTTTTTCCTAAGATTCCCGTTTGGTCCATTTACGTCATACCTCTCCAATTGATATTCTATTTATATCAGTCAATTACGATTACGGTATTACGATTCATAATTTGAATAAGAAAGAATTGTTATGTTATCTGTTTCCGACGTATGCCTAAACAAAAAAACTATGTTCTATCAATTCAATGGTTGACAAAAATTGTCTGCAATTGGATCAATCAAATCTTGATATGGATATGGAATGGTTCGGGCTGATGAATCCATCCGTTTATATCAATGCGCAATAATGATAAAGAAAAGGAAGAGAAAAGTTTACAAACAAATAAGATTCAGAAAAAGGTAGGTTAGGGAGGTTGAGCTGGGTATATGTAATGGCTATAATTCAATCCCTGTGTATGTTTCGAAGAATGATTCTATAATCCAATTCAATATAAGATACGAATGGTTTACGTTATGGAAGAAACATATGTATATGTGATATTAGATATTCACGAGTTATATATGGACTATCCATATATATTATTTCCCATCCCACTGAAGTTAGATGGATTCCAACGGAAGGACTTCCGTTTCATCTTTGGCTGTGGATTGAATGAATAAACAGATGAAGTTAAGGATATAGAAGAGAAAGAGCGAAGAATTGAAAGAGTGGTTCGGAACAAAGAAATGGAAGAACTAGAATCGTATGACTTTACAAAGACTCCATGGATAGGAACTAAAAACGAGATATTGAAGCAGTTATGATGATTCAGTAATATCATCACTTCAATTTGGAGTTCTTAGTTACTTCGACCCGATGGATCTTAGTGATGGAATAATAAGTCATAATTCAGTGATTGTATCATTAACCATTTCTTTATTTTGGTGCGAGGAGCTTACCATGAATCCACTGATTTCTGCCGCTTCCGTTATTGCTGCTGGATTGGCCGTAGGGCTTGCTTCAATTGGACCTGGAGTTGGTCAAGGTACTGCTGCGGGCCAAGCTGTAGAAGGTATTGCGAGACAACCAGAAGCAGAGGGTAAAATACGAGGTACTTTATTGCTTAGTCTGGCTTTTATGGAAGCTTTAACAATTTACGGACTGGTCGTGGCATTAGCGCTTTTATTTGCGAATCCTTTTGTTTAATCCTATAAATGTGAAAAATACGTACTTATTTTTTTCTTATTTGATTGCCGTGAACTTGCCGCTTGCTTCTTCGAATTATATCAACACTTTACTCCTACAACCACTTATTCGTTGAGACAATACCCCACCCCAGGGAAAAGGCTGATTTGAGGATGAGGAATTAGTAGATCCACTCGCTTTCTTCCTTTCCATCCTTAATGGAACCCTTTTTTTTTTTTCACTTTTAGGAAGCGTTGTAACAAACGAGGTATTTCGCAATTGGCATGAGACCCGGGACCTCATATTAATAAGTATTTTATTGGATTGGGAACTTCAATTGAAATAATAATAAAGAATAAATGAAATTTCAAAATGAAATGAATCTATTTTATAAATAAATTCATATTTATAAATAAGTA
>NW_027519276.1:22500-30000 GCF_043159265.1 Tasmannia lanceolata
TCGGACGAAATCAAAGACGTACTCTTTCTATTGGAGATATCTGTTTCGAATCGTTATCCAAATTGAATTGCGGATAAAATTCGTATATATATAGTAAGTATAATATAGTAAGTATAAATAAATGTATAAAATAAATAAATAAAGATAATTCGTATATATATAGTAAGTATAATATAGTAAGTATAAATAAATGTATAAAATAAATAAATAAAGATAAAGAAAGACTTTGATCAATATTTACTTCAGGCGTCGCATATGAATTATCTTTTTGTAATTGGGAGAGATGGCTGAGTGGACTAAAGCGACGGATTGCTAATCCGTTGTACGAGCTGTTCGTACCGAGGGTTCGAATCCCTCTTTCTCCGTTCCCTCGGATCACTTGAGATTTATCTTTCGAATTCGAAAAAATATCAAGTCCTTTATCATAGTTAAATGTCTGGAATAGAGAAAAGCATAGGAAAATGCAGAAATCAAGCAAGGAAATAATGAAAAATCTCTGATTTTTTTATTCCTCACGTCCAGGATTACGTCCTGGATCATTAGATAGGAATCCGAAGATGAAGAGAGAAACAAAGAATATCACTACTGTGTAAACGAAGAGTTTGAGAGTAAGCATTGCACAATCTCCAAGATCATTTTTTTTTTGTTTTTTGCAAAGGAAATAAGGGAATAGATTCTCTATTTTTGTACCACATATCCTTGACACCAAGAAAAGAAATGAAAAAGTGGTTTCTAGAAAAGAAAGGAATTTGCAGGAATTCCTTTGTTACCAAAATTATCTTGTCATACCCCAATTAGGTATTATGGGGTACCATAATGGGGTCTTTGACCCCTGGAACTGGAAGGGCATAATGCGGAAATTAGGTGATCCAGATTCATCGCGGCTATCAAAAAGCAAAAGAATTTCAATCTTTGAATCGAGGGTTCATAATGTAAGACTTATCTGATCTTATCAATTGTTATGTTAGAGTTGAATTTATTTTATCGAATAAATCATGAATATGAATGTTTCTAGGACAGTATTAAAGATCTCATCGAAAACTTACAGCAGCTTGCCAAACAAGGGCTAAGAGAAAAAAGAGCACAGGTATGACTGGCATAAAATCTACGATTGGATTGAAAAAAGCATAAGCTTCGGGCAATTTGGCGAAGAAAAAGCTACTCGAATGAAGGGCAGAATTAAGACAGATACAGATCAAACTAAAGATATTAAGCATAAGAAATATTTCGTTCTTGGAGATAATTTCATTTTTATTGAGTTATTGATATAAGGGAAAAATTAAGAAAGAAGAGAAGACAAAAAATCCTTCTTTCTTTTTCTTTGAACTTCCCCCAATCAAAAATCCTTCAATTCTCAAATGAGAATAGAAGGAATCATACTTTCATACAATATCTTAATTGACTTATATGGAATGATCAATGAATTCATTTTCATTCTACATTTAACGTATAGAATCCTAGCAACAACCTATTCCATAGATATTTGGGCTGGAATTGACGAATAACCAATAACAATATTAGTGTTTATTAGTGTCGAATTGAAATCTAAATGGGGCGTGGCCAAGTGGTAAGGCAGCGGGTTTTGGTCCCGTTACTCGGAGGTTCGAATCCTTCCGTCCCAGACCGCTTCTATCAAAACAAAGATTGTTCTCTTTAACAATCTTCTGTTTAAGAGTATAAGGTATAAGGTTGGATACAATATGATCCAATTTTTCTTTCTGAGTTCTAATGATTCTTCTATGAATCATAGATTCCTTTCGATTTCCAATTGTAAGAAAAAGAATCGAGTATAAATTGCGGATGGAAATAAACATCTTTTACCTTTTTGATATTAGGTAGGATGGGAACATAGATCAAAGTTGAATTAAAAAAAAAATGGGATGGGCCGTTCAGTGTATGCCCGTCCCGCTCTACTCATATTCATATTGGGGTAAGTTAGTCACTTATAGAAACTTTATGCCCATCTATTATATTTTGATTCTCACATGATGCATTCTAAGTTGAAATGCGAAAGATAAGATCTCTATTTTTTCGAAACTAAACATGTTAGTCAAAATGACTAATTCTATGTGGATCCTGAATCCTAAACAGGAGGGAGTTCTTGGGACTAATTACATCACTGGGATTAAAGTTCTTAAGACTGGGTGTGGGTGGGGTAAAATCAAAATTAAGAACAACGAATTGATCTGGACCCATTTTGCTTTGTACCTATACAAGATAATATAACATACCGCAAGAGGATCTTTTATTATTTGATTGTCTTGGGGTATGATTCATGATCCCCATAGAATTCGAGTTAATCGGCAATGGAAGGTATCAATTTTTCAATATCTGTGTCGTCCGGATCTCATTAATAAACAATAAAGTGCAATATGGAACAGATTTTTTTTCTTTGAGCCTAATTGCTTTTTTTTTTTTTGCATCTGGCTACAATAAATAATTGGAAGTCAATGTAGTGATTGGGAGGAAGATTCATATATTCCATTCACTTTACTTTTGACTTGATAGAATTTATGGAAGGGTTACTAAACCTAAAGTAAAGCAAAATCTGTATAAAATGAACCATGCCTACATGTATTGTTATTGTTTGTTCTATTTCAGTGATACCGGTATTTCGGCTGCGGTGAAAAAGATCTTTGATACCTTACCTTAAATATCTATGATTACTCCCGTTGACAATTGTTCTGTGTATCTGATGGATACGGAAAGATCATACTCCTACGGTTCTGGTTTTATCAATCAGATGGAAGAATAACAACCTTAATCTTATCTTACATGAGAGCTTTTTTCCATCCATCCCATCCCCATGAAAACAAATAAATTGAATTTGTTTCTCGATCCATCTACCTGCTTTAAATCATTAATGATTCAATTGGAAAAGGAACATGGATTTCTCTTATGTCTTATGATGATCAAATTTAGTCATTACAGGAAAACTTATTTCCATTAATGATAATGATGTCGAAGTAGGAAATTATGATGTCGAAGTAGGAAATTCTTGAAACCTTTTTTCATGATTCCTTTATCAATCCTTAGATACTTGAAGAAGCGCGAGATTGATGAACCTAGTCTATAATCGATTCATTTGCGACTTTTCCGAGTCATTGGAATAGCTTATTTGGCTAATGACTTATTTTGTTCCGGTATTGAGTATTGAGAATCTAATTAAAGACCTTTCTTTAATTTAGTTGTTCGAGAAAGAGTTGGATCCTTCATGATTGATTGTCCCGAACAATCTGTTGAAGATGTAGATGTAAAGAAGTGTTAAGTAATTCGTTTATTCGTCTTTTTTAGAAATGTGTTTCATTCATACGGTCGAATATGGGGTAAGATTGAATCTTTGTCTTTGCTTGTGGGGCCTTCTCTAGATGAATACCTATCCATCCATATATATATCAAAATATCTATAATATAGATATCAAAATATATATCAAAATCAAAATATAGATATAAATATCTATTTATATATATAATTTATATATATATAAATATAAAAGTATGGACTGCTGTGTACCGATTGAGCGTACCGATTGAGCCAATGACTATTCCGGATTCCATATTGAATCAATTCCATACCGGTTCAAAATTAGAGGAATGTTATGGTAAAACTTCGTTTGAAACGATGTGGTAGAAAGCAACGTGCGACTTGAAAGACATGATCGGCTGTGGATTCTTGCATCCACCATTTTATATATCAATGAAGATGCTCTTGGCTCGACATAGTTTGTTCTGTTCTACTAGGACCCCCCAAAATTGGGGGTTGTAAATAGTACATGATGTAGCTCGAGTATAAAGTATTGATTCATTTATCAAGGGGAAGGATCTAGGGTTAGTGCCAATCAATAAGTTGGAACAACTTCGTAAGTATATCTTCGATATAGAAATCCAAAGGTTCAAATTCCAACAAGTTTCGAATAAAAAAAAACAAAGTAAAATTTGCCGGAATTGGTAAAACTATTTTGATCAAAAGTGTATTACAGGGGAATCAATCGTTCGTATGATTCTTTCAATAGAAAGAAATAACAAAAGGTATGTTGCGACCATTTTGAAACGATTAAGGATCACCGAAGTAATGTCTAAACCCAATGATTCAAAGCAAAGATAAAGGATACCGGAACAAGGAAACACCATTTTCAATTGTCTCAACAACTGGAACTAGATCAGAATGAGGAAGAAAAAGAGATTCTAGGCGGGACAAATAAAAGAGGTTAGAGACGGCTCAACAAATGTCCAAGGATTTCCCTTTAAGCTCTTTGAGAATTGCCCAACTTGAGTTATGAGTACGAATGATATTTCTTTTTTTTTTTCAGGAAAGGAAAGGAAGGAAGAACAAAAAAAACGACTCAACTTATAGTCTAATTGATGATTTTATGGATACATTTGTCACTATATGATATGCATAGCATAAATTCAAACTCGAATCATTCTTTCTCGAGCCGTATGAGGAGAAAACCTCCTATACGTTTCTAGGGGGGGCATTGTTCATCTATATCTATCCCAATGAGTCATCTATCGAATCATTGCGATTGATGTTCGATCCCAAAGAGAAGGAAGAGATCTTCGTAAAGTGGGTTTTTACGATCCGATAAAGAATCAAACTTATTCAAACGTTCCTGCTATTCTATATTTCCTTGAAAAAGGCGCTCAACCTACAGGAACTGTTCATGATATTTCAAAGAAGGCAGAGGTCTTTAAGGAACTTCGAATTAATCAAACGAAATGAAATAAATGAAATAAACAAAAAAGGGGGGTGCCCAGTATCTTATCGAGCTTTGTGTAATTCTTTCTCCACCACTCCGATTTTTCTTACTCTATTCATACCTATTCACTATTGCTCCTCTATAATCACCCATATCAGATAACGATAACGAAAAAAAATCTTTTTTTATTGATATGAGACAGATAGAAAAAAAAATCTCGAGTGAATAGATGAAATAATCGGATCTAGAAAATGATGGTATGGGATTACCATCAATCGGATTGTTTTCGTTGGGACTCCACCAACAAACAAGGGGTCAATCTTGTTTATTGTACCTCTATTGAATAAACTAGAGATTTTTTTCCTACTTTTTTTTTTTTCTTATTTATTCCCCCATCCACACTTCATTTCTGATCTGTGTAGTGTCAATCCAACACAAGTACTTATTTTCTTTAATTGAATTTGTTTTCTCAACCAACATTCAATTCATATTGACAATGTTGTATCGATCAAATATAATTTGATCGTGGATAAATAGATCCATTTATCCCAGCCTCATAAGTTTGTTTCTTTATTTCTTTACTTTATTTCAATTTCACTCAAATGGTGAGTTCGCCAGATTCGCTGCGACACAAGAAGTATCTTCTTAATGAAAAATGAAAAAAAAAAATATTGATAAAAATATGGATGATCCATAAATTTTGGCATCCATCTATATTGATCCGGGAATTCGTTGTATTTTCATCTAATCTGTTCATTTTGATGTTCATAATTGATCATCAAATTTTCTTTTAGATTTGTTTGTTACTAGTTCAATGTTTTGACGGGGTCGAGCAATCCAATCCCAATCTCTTGGTTTGAGTTTTATTTTTATTCCGATCGTATCTACACACCATATTTTTCCGGGTTGCTAACTCAACGGTAGAGTACTCGGCTTTTAAGTGCGGCTATGATCTTTTACACATTTGGATGAAGCAAGGGATTCGTCCATACCATTGGTATAGTTTGTAAGACCACGACTGATCCTGAAAGGGAATGAATGGAAAAAATAGCATGTCGTATCAATGGAGAATTTTGTTGATAATACTTTATCCTTACCGAATCGGTACAAAATCTTGTTTTGATTCTTGGAACGGGACCAAACCAATTCACCATTGGATCGAGTGAATAAATGGATAGGGCTCTATCGCTCCAATTATAGGGAAACCAAAAGTAACGAGCTTTTGTTCTTAATTCGAATGATTACCCGATCTAATTAGATGTTAAAAATAGATTAGTGCCTGATGGGGGAAAGGGTTCTCCTGTGAGTAGATTATCGATTCCTTTTTTTAATGAATCCTAACTATTAAATATTCTTTTCTTTCTCGATTATGGAGTGGAAACGAATGTGTAGAAGAACGGTATACTGATAAAGAGAATTTTTCCAAAGTCAAAAGAGCGATCGGCTTGCAAAAATAAAGGATTTCCAGTCATCTCTTGTAACTATAACGAAACAAAAAATTAGATGGAAAAATGGAGGATCTGTTGATTGGCTTCCTTGTCTCCGGGGTATCCATTCTTTTCTTAATCGATTCTTTTATTACTATATACCTTGATACCTTGTTTTGACCGTATCGCACTATGTATTATTTGATAACCCAAGAAATCTCTATGCTTTTGATTCAAGTATCATTTCAAATGGAGGAATTACAAGGATATTTAGAAATAGACGGATCTCGACAACAATGCTTCCTATATCCGCTTCTCTTTCAGGAGTATATCTATGCACTTGCTCATGATCATGGTTTAAATGGATCGATTCTTTACAAACCCATGGAAATTTTCGGTTATGACAATAAATTCAGTTCACTAATTGTGAAACGTTTAATTACTCGAATGCATCAACAGAATCATTTGATTCTTTCGGTTAAAGATTCTAAACAAAATCTATTTGTTGGGAACAACAAATATTTTGATTCTCAAATGATGTCAGAGGTTTTTGCAGTCATTGTGGAAATTCCATTCTCACTACGATTAGTATCTTCCCTAGAAGAAAAAGAAATAGCAAAATCTCATATACGATCTATTCATTCAATATTTCTCTTTTTAGAGGACAAATTTTCACATTTAAATCATGTGTCAGATATACTAATACCCCACCCCATCCATCTGGAAATCTTGGTTCAAACCCTTCGCTGCTGGATACAAGATGCTCCCTCTTTGCATTTGTTGAGATTTTTTCTCTACGAGTCTCGTAATTCGAATAGTCTCATTACTCCAAAGAAATCCATTTCCCTTTTTTCAAAAAGGAATCAAAGATTCTTCTTGTTCCTATATAATTCTCATGTATATGAATGCGAATCCATATTCGTTTTTCTCCGTAAACAATCCTCTCATTTACGATCAACATCTTCGGGAACCCTTCTTGAGCGAACACATTTTTATGGAAAAATAGAACATCTTTTAGTAGTGCTTCGTAATGATTTTCAGAAGACCCTATGGTTGTTCAAGGATCCTTTCATGCATTATGTCAGATATCAAGGAAAAGCGATTCTGGCTTCAAAAGGGACTCATTTTCTGATGAAGAAATGGAAATATCACCTTGTCAATTTATGGCAATGTCATTTTTACTTGTGGTCTCAACCTGAGAGTATCCATATAAATCAATTATACAATTATTCTTTCTACTTTCTGGGCTATCTTTCGCGTGTACAACTAAACCCTTCGGTAGTAAGGAGTCAAATGCTAGAGAATTTATTTCTAATAGATACTACTATTAAGAAATTCGAGACTAGAGTCCCAATAATTCCTCTAATTAGATC
>NW_027519277.1:15000-21176 GCF_043159265.1 Tasmannia lanceolata
AAAATAGACGCTATGAATATTCCGAAATAGGCTATACTGACTGAAAAAAATGCATTTGTCGCAAATTCATACCAATTCACCGAATAGTTCGAATTTTGATGTAAAAGGTTTATTGATGGGGTTAACCATTTGGATAATATATCCAAACCCATTACTCCTTGATCGAAAGGAATTCCTACGAATCCAACGAACAAAGTAAATAGGACCAACACAAGTAGAGGCAATAGCATTGTATTATCTGATTCATGAGGATACATGGAAGTATCTTTATTGTCAAAATGAGTACTAGAGGATCGCATTAGATTTCGTACATTCCCATCAATTTTATATGTCGTCTTCGAAAAAAAAGAAACCTTTTCATTCTTATTTATTTTTGATAAAAGCAAATTTCTGTTAACCAGTTTTGATTCTTCTTTTCCCCATATAGATATTGAATAAAACGAGCTATTTTGAGTGCCACTGTAATTTTGAAAATGCGCATATAAATACCCCTCAAAAGTAAGTAAATATGTCCGAAACATATAAAATGCAGTTAATCCCGCCGTAGCACAAGCTATTATCGCGAAAATCGGTGAATACAACCAACTATCATTAAGAATTTCATCTTTGGACCAAAAACAAGCAAGAGGTGGAATACCACAAAGAGAAAGTGTACCTAATAAAAAAGTCATTTTGGTAATTGGTACATATTTTCTTAAACCACCCATAAGAACCATGTTCTGACTCTTATCTGGAGAATATCCAACAATGGGTTCCATTGAATGAATAATGGATCCGGTGCCCAAAAACAATAATGCTTTCGAATAGGCATGAGAAATTAAATGGAATAAAGCAGCTCGATAAGAACCCATCCCTGGAGCTAACATAATATAACCCAATTGAGACATTGTTGAATAAGCTAAGCTTCTCTTAATGTCTCTTTGAGCAAGAGCCAAAGTAGCTCCTAATAGTACCGTTATTATACCTATCAAAGAAATGAGATTCATTATGTAAGGTATAACTGTGAAAAGAGGCATAAGTCGAGCGACAAGAAAAATTCCCGCTGCTACCATAGTAGCAGCATGTATAAGAGCCGAAATAGGGGTGGGTCCCTCCATGGCATCAGGTAACCATACATGAAGGGGAAATTGCGCAGATTTAGCAATTGCACCAGCGAATAATAGGGAAGCACACAGAGTAGCAAATAAAGAATTAACTCCATTATTATGCATCAAGTTATTGAAGATTTCGAACAAATCCCGAAATTCGAAACTACCTGTTATCCAATAAAGACCTAAGATTCCTAATAATAAACCAAAATCCCCTACACGATTAGTTACAAATGCTTTTTGACAGGCATTTGCTGCGATTGGTCGTGTGAACCAAAAACCTATTAATAGATACGAACACATTCCCACGAGTTCCCAAAAAATATAAATTTGTATCAAATTGGAACTAGTAACTAATCCCAACATGGAAGTATTGGAAAAACTCATATAAGCAAAAAATCTCAAATATCCTTGATCATGAGACATATACTTGTCACTATAAATAAGAACCATGATTCCGACAGTAGTGATTAGTATTGACATAATAGAAGTAAGTGGGTCGATCAAGTGTCCGAACTCTAAGGAAAAATCATTATTGATGGTCCAAGACCATAGATATTGATAGATGGAACTGCCATCTATTTGTTGAACAGACAGATCGGCCGAAAAAACCATAACTATACTTAGCAATGAAACACTGGGAAAAGCCCACATACGACGAAGATTTTTTGTTGCGGTCGGAACAAGCAGAAGTCCCAATCCTATTGACATAGTAACTGGAAGTGGAACGAAAGGTATGATCCATGCATATTGATATATGGGTTGCATAATCAAATCAAACTTTTTTTTTTTATTCTTATTAATTTTTCCGATTCACCAGCTCTTATCTTTTTTGTAAAGAGCAATAATCAAATAAATAAAAAAATCAAGATATAAAAACTCAAATATTATTTTGAATTCTTCATTATTCTGATTCTTTCCCAGATATTTGAAAAATTCAAATCAAGAAGTTACAATTGTTCAAATAACCAAGTTACTGCTTAAAAATGACTACCTAGTGATTAACTAAGATATTTATTGAGATACAGAATATGAGATTTTCAATCATTCCACTATTACGGTGATTTATATCCATATAGTAATAAGGAAAAAGAATTACACCAAAATAGTACTTGATTCTGATATGAATTATAGGATCCACCAATAACTCGACCTAATAAAATAACACCTAGTTATTTTAGTTAGTTTATTTGGAGTCATTGACTAATTCATTCTGGAACTGATTGATTGGCTTCTAGTCAAATAAAACAAACATATTTTATGGAAAATCCTACGATACTCGTCATTTCGCATAGAGCTGAAATAATAAATTACTAAAATGACCTTTATCAAGTAATGTATCGTTTAAGAGATTAACTACATGATCTCATTTGAATTTAAATTATGGGTACTCCATTCTCGAGTTTGATCAATTAATCGAAAAAATTTTATATTATTGTTTTCTTAAATTAGGTAAGGGTAAAATGTATGGGTTCTTAAGTTTTTTGATTTGATTTATTAAATGTAACATGACGATATATAAATAGACTGAGATATAAATTGGAACCCTTTTTTTTTTTTCATCCCTAGTTATACTATATGTGATGCGCACATATCTGTATTTTTTATGTTATGAAGGAAGTATCCACTATGGAATAGATATAGATAATGGATAGAAAGAACGATTTATTTTGAACAATACAATACATGTCTTTCACATCCAACTATAAAAATGAGAAACCTCTTTCTTTTAAAATGGCAGTTCCAAAGAAACGTACTTCTATGTCAAAAAAGCGTATTCGCAAAAATATTTGGAAGAGAAAGGGATATTGGGCCGCGATAAAAGCTTTATCCTTAGCTAAATCTATTTCTACCGGGCATTCAAAAAGTTTTTTTGTGCAACAAACAAGTAATAAAGCCGCGGAATAATCTGAATGAATCGACATGACTCGATGAATTGGATGATTTAGAAGATGAATAATTTACATTTTACATTAACGAATTTTGGAACTCATCAATATGAGATAGAACTGGATGTTGTGGTATGTAGAATAATAATTCGCCTGTCTAATTGAGTTCTAAAAACGATTGATTTCCGTTTTGTTTTGTTTGAAAAAAAAAAAAGAAGTCATTAGATAGAAGATAAAGGTTTCACTTTTCATTCCTTATAGTATTCTAGAATGGTATTCTATTAGATTTTTATAATTTGCGAGATGGGGATTGTAACTTTCCCCATCAATTCGCTTTCACAATAACAAAAATCTCATTTTTATGTCGGATCCATGAAATGAGATAAATGAGAAATGAATCATAAAAAAAAAATGAGATAGAAAAAAAAGGACAATTTTTAGTTGTATACCTCGACTGAGGACATAACCCTCTAGTTCCAACTGGTCCAGGGGGACTTATACTCCGTGAAAATGATTGTTAAAACTGACACCATACCACTATACTAAGTTAAGTATTATTGAACGTTCAAATATTTATTTGAACGAGTTTTTTGATTCATCGATTCTAATCTTTCCTAAGATCGATTGGATTGAATCCATCAATCTCGACGATTGAACATAGTATGGGCTATTATTATTTCGATCAAGCCGCCATGGTGAAATCGGTAGACACGCTGCTCTTAGGAAGCAGTGCTAGAGCATCTCGGTTCGAATCCGAGTGGCGGCATCCCCTAAAAGGGGCAAGATAAATCCTATCTTATAAGGAATTCAATTCCTTTCCTTATTTCCATTCCATAATTGAGGAACACACACCCCCCCTTTTTTTTTTTACAAAATAATTTTTTATGATATTTGCGACTTTAGAACATATATTAACTCACATATCTTTTTCGATCATTTCAATTGTTATTACGATTCATTTGATGGATTTATTAGTCCATCAAATCGTAGGAATATGTGATTCATCAGAAAAAGGCATTATAGCTACTTTTTTCTGTATAACAGGATTATTAATAACTCGTTGGATTTATTTGAGACATTTCCCGTTAAGTGATTTATATGAATCATTAATGTTCCTTTCATGGAGTTTCTCCATTATTCATATGGTTCCTAAAGTGGGGAACCATAAAAATAATTTAAGCGCAATAACTGGGCCAAGTGCTATTTTTACCCAAGGCTTTGCCACTTCAGGTCTTTTAACTGAAATGCATCAATCCGCAATATTAGTACCCGCCCTACAATCCCAGTGGTTAATGATGCACGTAAGTATGATGTTATTGAGCTATGCAGCTCTTTTATGTGGAGCGTTATTATCAGTAGCTTTTCTAGTCATCACATTTCGAAAAAACACAGATATTGTTGTTAAAACCAATCATTTATTAATTGGGACATTTTCCTTTGGTGAGATCCAATACTTGAATGAGAAAAGAAGTGTTTTACAAAACACTTCTTTTCCTTCATTTAGAAATTATCACAGGTATCGATTGACTCGGCGATTGGATCATTGGAGTTATCGTGTCATTAGTCTAGGGTTTATCTTTTCAACCATAGGTATTCTTTCGGGAGCAGTATGGGCTAATGAGGCATGGGGGTCTTATTGGAATTGGGACCCCAAGGAAACTTGGGCATTTATTACTTGGACCATATTCGCGATTTATTTACATACTAGAACAAATCAAAGTTTGCAAGGTGTTAATTCGGCAATTGTAGCTTCTATCGGATTTCTTATAATTTGGATATGCTATTTTGGGGTCAATCTATTAGGAATAGGACTACATAGTTATGGTTCATTCACATTAACAGCGAATTGAAGAAGGGACTTGAAGAATACATGGGAACATCAATCTCCAATATATAACGAAAATTAGTGTGAGTTTTTGAGAACCATTTGAATCAAGTAGTAATTCAAATGGTTCTCAAAAACTCCAGATGTATCTGATTACAATTCCAATTCACTTCATTTTTTTTTTTTCAGTGTACAGCGACCGATTTTGTAAATCACAGGATTATTTGACTTTATTTCTTATTTATGAAAACTATTTATGAAAGTAATTAGATAGAATAGCTTCTACCTTCTCAACTGATAGTGAGAGAACGAAATCGGGATAAATACCGATACCTATTACGGGTAGAAAGATACAGATCGAAACAAATAGTTCTCGCGGTCCAGAATCCACAAAGTAGGAGTTTGTAACATTGAATAGTTTGTATCCATAGAACATCTGGCGTAACATAGATAATGAATAAATAGGAGTTAATATCATTCCAATTGCCATTACAAAAGTAATTAGTATTTTTGGCATTAAAAGGTATTTTGGGCTGGTAATTATTCCAAAAAAGACTACCAATTCTGCAACAAAACCACTCATTCCTGGCAGTGCAAGCGAAGCCATCGAGAAGCTACTTAACATGGTAAATATTTTTGGCATTGGGGTAGCTATTCCTCCCATTTCATCGAGATAAACAAGACGTATTCTATCGTAACTCGTTCCTGCCAAGAAAAAGAGTGCAGCACCAATAAATCCATGAGAAATGATTTGTAAAATGGCTCCATTGAGTCCCATATCAGTTATGGAAGCAATTCCGATAATTGTGAAACCCATATGAGATACGGAGGAATAGGCTATTCGCTTTTTTAAATTGCGTTGACCGGGAGAAGTTGAAGCTGCATAGATTATTTGAATCGTTCCGACTATCATCAACCAGGGAGAAAATATAGAATGAGCATGGGGTAATAATTCCATATTGATCCGAACCAATCCATATGCTCCCATTTTTAATAAAATTCCAGCTAGAAGCATACATGTACTGTAATGTGCTTCTCCATGGGTATCTGGTAACCATGTATGTAGGGGTATAATCGGTGATTTGACAGCATAAGCAATAAAGAAGCCAAAATAGAATATTATTTCCAATGCCGCGGGATACGATCGATTAGCTGATGTTTCAAAATTTAATGTTGGTTCATTGGAACCATATAAACCCATACCTGGAACTCCCATTAAGAGAAAAATGGAACCCCCCGCAGTGTACAAAATGAACTTTGTAGCTGAGTACAGACGTTTCTTACCTCCCCACATGGATAAAAGTAGGTAAACAGGAATTAATTCTAACTCCCACATGATGAAAAAAAGTAAAAGGTCTCGAGAAGAAAATGATC
>NW_027519278.1:2500-20000 GCF_043159265.1 Tasmannia lanceolata
ATGGAAAGGAAAAACTTAAAGATAAAGATAAAGAGGAATTCTATTTTTGGTTTGAAAAACCTTTATCGACTCAAATTTTCGAATTGTAAATTAATAAAAAGATTGACACATAAGATAAATATACGAAGAGATAAGAAGAGATTCGTCCACCCCCTAGATATTTGATCCCCTCTCCTACAAAGAAACTTGCAAGACCAACCCCATTCGTAATTCCATCAATTATTCGTCTATCAAAAAAATGAGTTAGTTCGGCTAATCCTCTTATGCCCTGAGTTAAAGATATTGCATAAAAAAGGTCTATGTAACCACGATTATATGACCAATTGTAGATCCCATTTATTATTTGGTCCAAGAAAATTCTCTTAGGGCCGATTTTAACAAATGAGTTGATTAATTCCAAATTCTGAAAAGATGAATAAACAGAACCATATAAAATAGACGCTATGAATATTCCGAAATAGGCTATACTGACTGAAAAAAATGCATTTGTCGCAAATTCATACCAATTCACCGAATAGTTCGAATTTTGATGTAAAAGGTTTATTGATGGGGTTAACCATTTGGATAATATATCCAAACCCATTACTCCTTGATCGAAAGGAATTCCTACGAATCCAACGAACAAAGTAAATAGGACCAACACAAGTAGAGGCAATAGCATTGTATTATCTGATTCATGAGGATACATGGAAGTATCTTTATTGTCAAAATGAGTACTAGAGGATCGCATTAGATTTCGTACATTCCCATCAATTTTATATGTCGTCTTCGAAAAAAAAGAAACCTTTTCATTCTTATTTATTTTTGATAAAAGCAAATTTCTGTTAACCAGTTTTGATTCTTCTTTTCCCCATATAGATATTGAATAAAACGAGCTATTTTGAGTGCCACTGTAATTTTGAAAATGCGCATATAAATACCCCTCAAAAGTAAGTAAATATGTCCGAAACATATAAAATGCAGTTAATCCCGCCGTAGCACAAGCTATTATCGCGAAAATCGGTGAATACAACCAACTATCATTAAGAATTTCATCTTTGGACCAAAAACAAGCAAGAGGTGGAATACCACAAAGAGAAAGTGTACCTAATAAAAAAGTCATTTTGGTAATTGGTACATATTTTCTTAAACCACCCATAAGAACCATGTTCTGACTCTTATCTGGAGAATATCCAACAATGGGTTCCATTGAATGAATAATGGATCCGGTGCCCAAAAACAATAATGCTTTCGAATAGGCATGAGAAATTAAATGGAATAAAGCAGCTCGATAAGAACCCATCCCTGGAGCTAACATAATATAACCCAATTGAGACATTGTTGAATAAGCTAAGCTTCTCTTAATGTCTCTTTGAGCAAGAGCCAAAGTAGCTCCTAATAGTACCGTTATTATACCTATCAAAGAAATGAGATTCATTATGTAAGGTATAACTGTGAAAAGAGGCATAAGTCGAGCGACAAGAAAAATTCCCGCTGCTACCATAGTAGCAGCATGTATAAGAGCCGAAATAGGGGTGGGTCCCTCCATGGCATCAGGTAACCATACATGAAGGGGAAATTGCGCAGATTTAGCAATTGCACCAGCGAATAATAGGGAAGCACACAGAGTAGCAAATAAAGAATTAACTCCATTATTATGCATCAAGTTATTGAAGATTTCGAACAAATCCCGAAATTCGAAACTACCTGTTATCCAATAAAGACCTAAGATTCCTAATAATAAACCAAAATCCCCTACACGATTAGTTACAAATGCTTTTTGACAGGCATTTGCTGCGATTGGTCGTGTGAACCAAAAACCTATTAATAGATACGAACACTTCCCACGAGTTCCCAAAAAATATAAATTTGTATCAAATTGGAACTAGTAACTAATCCCAACATGGAAGTATTGGAAAAACTCATATAAGCAAAAAATCTCAAATATCCTTGATCATGAGACATATACTTGTCACTATAAATAAGAACCATGATTCCGACAGTAGTGATTAGTATTGACATAATAGAAGTAAGTGGGTCGATCAAGTGTCCGAACTCTAAGGAAAAATCATTATTGATGGTCCAAGACCATAGATATTGATAGATGGAACTGCCATCTATTTGTTGAACAGACAGATCGGCCGAAAAAACCATAACTATACTTAGCAATGAAACACTGGGAAAAGCCCACATACGACGAAGATTTTTTGTTGCGGTCGGAACAAGCAGAAGTCCCAATCCTATTGACATAGTAACTGGAAGTGGAACGAAAGGTATGATCCATGCATATTGATATATGGGTTGCATAATCAAATCAAACTTTTTTTTTTTATTCTTATTAATTTTTCCGATTCACCAGCTCTTATCTTTTTTGTAAAGAGCAATAATCAAATAAATAAAAAAATCAAGATATAAAAACTCAAATATTATTTTGAATTCTTCATTATTCTGATTCTTTCCCAGATATTTGAAAAATTCAAATCAAGAAGTTACAATTGTTCAAATAACCAAGTTACTGCTTAAAAATGACTACCTAGTGATTAACTAAGATATTTATTGAGATACAGAATATGAGATTTTCAATCATTCCACTATTACGGTGATTTATATCCATATAGTAATAAGGAAAAAGAATTACACCAAAATAGTACTTGATTCTGATATGAATTATAGGATCCACCAATAACTCGACCTAATAAAATAACACCTAGTTATTTTAGTTAGTTTATTTGGAGTCATTGACTAATTCATTCTGGAACTGATTGATTGGCTTCTAGTCAAATAAAACAAACATATTTTATGGAAAATCCTACGATACTCGTCATTTCGCATAGAGCTGAAATAATAAATTACTAAAATGACCTTTATCAAGTAATGTATCGTTTAAGAGATTAACTACATGATCTCATTTGAATTTAAATTATGGGTACTCCATTCTCGAGTTTGATCAATTAATCGAAAAAATTTTATATTATTGTTTTCTTAAATTAGGTAAGGGTAAAATGTATGGGTTCTTAAGTTTTTTGATTTGATTTATTAAATGTAACATGACGATATATAAATAGACTGAGATATAAATTGGAACCCTTTTTTTTTTTTCATCCCTAGTTATACTATATGTGATGCGCACATATCTGTATTTTTTATGTTATGAAGGAAGTATCCACTATGGAATAGATATAGATAATGGATAGAAAGAACGATTTATTTTGAACAATACAATACATGTCTTTCACATCCAACTATAAAAATGAGAAACCTCTTTCTTTTAAAATGGCAGTTCCAAAGAAACGTACTTCTATGTCAAAAAAGCGTATTCGCAAAAATATTTGGAAGAGAAAGGGATATTGGGCCGCGATAAAAGCTTTATCCTTAGCTAAATCTATTTCTACCGGGCATTCAAAAAGTTTTTTTGTGCAACAAACAAGTAATAAAGCCGGCCGCGAATAATCTGAATGAATCGACATGACTCGATGAATTGGATGATTTAGAAGATGAATAATTTACATTTTACATTAACGAATTTTGGAACTCATCAATATGAGATAGAACTGGATGTTGTGGTATGTAGAATAATAATTCGCCTGTCTAATTGAGTTCTAAAAACGATTGATTTCCGTTTTGTTTTGTTTGAAAAAAAAAAAAAGAAGTCATTAGATAGAAGATAAAGGTTTCACTTTTCATTCCTTATAGTATTCTAGAATGGTATTCTATTAGATTTTTATAATTTGCGAGATGGGGATTGTAACTTTCCCCATCAATTCGCTTTCACAATAACAAAAATCTCATTTTTATGTCGGATCCATGAAATGAGATAAATGAGAAATGAATCATAAAAAAAAAATGAGATAGAAAAAAAAGGACAATTTTTAGTTGTATACCTCGACTGAGGACATAACCCTCTAGTTCCAACTGGTCCAGGGGGACTTATACTCCGTGAAAATGATTGTTAAAACTGACACCATACCACTATACTAAGTTAAGTATTATTGAACGTTCAAATATTTATTTGAACGAGTTTTTTGATTCATCGATTCTAATCTTTCCTAAGATCGATTGGATTGAATCCATCAATCTCGACGATTGAACATAGTATGGGCTATTATTATTTCGATCAAGCCGCCATGGTGAAATCGGTAGACACGGCTGCTCTTAGGAAGCAGTGCTAGAGCATCTCGGTTCGAATCCGAGTGGCGGCATCCCCTAAAAGGGGCAAGATAAATCCTATCTTATAAGGAATTCAATTCCTTTCCTTATTTCCATTCCATAATTGAGGAACACACACCCCCCCTTTTTTTTTTTACAAAATAATTTTTTATGATATTTGCGACTTTAGAACATATATTAACTCACATATCTTTTTCGATCATTTCAATTGTTATTACGATTCATTTGATGGATTTATTAGTCCATCAAATCGTAGGAATATGTGATTCATCAGAAAAAGGCATTATAGCTACTTTTTTCTGTATAACAGGATTATTAATAACTCGTTGGATTTATTTGAGACATTTCCCGTTAAGTGATTTATATGAATCATTAATGTTCCTTTCATGGAGTTTCTCCATTATTCATATGGTTCCTAAAGTGGGGAACCATAAAAATAATTTAAGCGCAATAACTGGGCCAAGTGCTATTTTTACCCAAGGCTTTGCCACTTCAGGTCTTTTAACTGAAATGCATCAATCCGCAATATTAGTACCCGCCCTACAATCCCAGTGGTTAATGATGCACGTAAGTATGATGTTATTGAGCTATGCAGCTCTTTTATGTGGAGCGTTATTATCAGTAGCTTTTCTAGTCATCACATTTCGAAAAAACACAGATATTGTTGTTAAAACCAATCATTTATTAATTGGGACATTTTCCTTTGGTGAGATCCAATACTTGAATGAGAAAAGAAGTGTTTTACAAAACACTTCTTTTCCTTCATTTAGAAATTATCACAGGTATCGATTGACTCGGCGATTGGATCATTGGAGTTATCGTGTCATTAGTCTAGGGTTTATCTTTTCAACCATAGGTATTCTTTCGGGAGCAGTATGGGCTAATGAGGCATGGGGGTCTTATTGGAATTGGGACCCCAAGGAAACTTGGGCATTTATTACTTGGACCATATTCGCGATTTATTTACATACTAGAACAAATCAAAGTTTGCAAGGTGTTAATTCGGCAATTGTAGCTTCTATCGGATTTCTTATAATTTGATATGCTATTTGGGGTCAATCTATTAGGAATAGGACTACATAGTTATGGTTCATTCACATTAACAGCGAATTGAAGAAGGGACTTGAAGAATACATGGGAACATCAATCTCCAATATATAACGAAAATTAGTGTGAGTTTTTGAGAACCATTTGAATCAAGTAGTAATTCAAATGGTTCTCAAAAACTCCAGATGTATCTGATTACAATTCCAATTCACTTCATTTTTTTTTTTTCAGTGTACAGCGACCGATTTTGTAAATCACAGGATTATTTGACTTTATTTCTTATTTATGAAAACTATTTATGAAAGTAATTAGATAGAATAGCTTCTACCTTCTCAACTGATAGTGAGAGAACGAAATCGGGATAAATACCGATACCTATTACGGGTAGAAAGATACAGATCGAAACAAATAGTTCTCGCGGTCCAGAATCCACAAAGTAGGAGTTTGTAACATTGAATAGTTTGTATCCATAGAACATCTGGCGTAACATAGATAATGAATAAATAGGAGTTAATATCATTCCAATTGCCATTACAAAAGTAATTAGTATTTTTGGCATTAAAAGGTATTTTGGGCTGGTAATTATTCCAAAAAAGACTACCAATCTGCAACAAAACCACTCATTCCTGGCAGTGCAAGCGAAGCCATCGAGAAGCTACTTAACATGGTAAATATTTTTGGCATTGGGGTAGCTATTCCTCCCATTTCATCGAGATAAACAAGACGTATTCTATCGTAACTCGTTCCTGCCAAGAAAAAGAGTGCAGCACCAATAAATCCATGAGAAATGATTTGTAAAATGGCTCCATTGAGTCCCATATCAGTTATGGAAGCAATTCCGATAATTGTGAAACCCATATGAGATACGGAGGAATAGGCTATTCGCTTTTTTAAATTGCGTTGACCGGGAGAAGTTGAAGCTGCATAGATTATTTGAATCGTTCCGACTATCATCAACCAGGGAGAAAATATAGAATGAGCATGGGGTAATAATTCCATATTGATCCGAACCAATCCATATGCTCCCATTTTTAATAAAATTCCAGCTAGAAGCATACATGTACTGTAATGTGCTTCTCCATGGGTATCTGGTAACCATGTATGTAGGGGTATAATCGGTGATTTGACAGCATAAGCAATAAAGAAGCCAAAATAGAATATTATTTCCAATGCCGCGGGATACGATCGATTAGCTGATGTTTCAAAATTTAATGTTGGTTCATTGGAACCATATAAACCCATACCTGGAACTCCCATTAAGAGAAAAATGGAACCCCCCGCAGTGTACAAAATGAACTTTGTAGCTGAGTACAGACGTTTCTTACCTCCCCACATGGATAAAAGTAGGTAAACAGGAATTAATTCTAACTCCCACATGATGAAAAAAAGTAAAAGGTCTCGAGAAGAAAATGATCCTATTTGACCGCTGTACATTGCTAACATCAGGAAATGGAACAATCGCGAATCTCTAGTAACTGGCCAAGCCGCTAAAGTAGCTAAAGTAGTGATGAATCCCGTCAGTAAAATGGGTCCGATGGAAAGTCCATCGATCCCGAGTCTCCAGTGAAAATACAAAATATTTATCCATTTATAATCCTCCTCCAATTGGATTAATGGATCGTCCAATTGGAAATGATAACAGAATGCATAGGTCGTTAGAAGGAGTTCTAACAAGCAGATGCATATAGTATACCATCTCACCACCTTATTTCCTCTATGAGGGAGAAAGAAAATTGATGAACCCGCGGATATTGGAAAAACAACAATTATTGTTAACCAAGGAAAATAACTCGTGGTAAAGACAAGATAGACTTTGACCATAAAAACCCGCGCTCGAAATAATATATTTTCTCGAGTACGGGTTTTGTCGGTAAAGAAGAATCAAATGGATTCAAGTAGAGTTTTACGGAACGTATCAATAAGCTAGACCCATGCTGCGAGTTGTCTCATGCCATAAATAAACCCGGACACTCAAGAAATCTGTTGGACAAGCGGATTCACATCTCTTACAACCTACACAGTCTTCTGTTCTTGGAGCAGGAGCAATTTGCTTAGCTTTACATCCGTCCCAAGGTATCATTTCCAATACATCTGTGGGGCAGGCTCGTACACATTGAGTACATCCTATACATGTATCATAAATCTTTACTGAATGTGACATTGTGTCTATCAATTTTTTGAACGTTATCAATTTTCGATCTGGTAAAATCGGTAGTAAATGAATCATATATTGTAGATACCAGATGAATCAGTAGTTTACCAGAATTGATTTTTTTTTAGAATCAATTTACCTCTGGATCTGTTTAGGAAAGAGGACCAAGATACTTTGATTTCTTACGTTTCAGCAAACATGGTCATACGAGTCATATATGCTAATTTTAATTGGTGAATATAATATTATATATATCTGTCTTTTTTTATATCATTATGACTATTTATTCAACAAGTTCGATTGATTGATACGAGTTGATTTTCTGTTACGATGGATCGACGAAACAATAGCTGGCCCAATAGCTGCTTCAGCGGCTGCAATAGCTATAACAAAGATCGAGAAAATGTCTCCTTTTAATTGTCGACTATCAAATAAATCAGAAAACGTTACGAGATTCATATTAACCGCATTCAGTATAAGCTCAAGACACATAAGTGCTCTAACCATATTTCGACTTGTGATCAATCCATAAATACCAATAGAAAATAAATAGGCACTCAAAATAAGTACATGCTCGAGCATCATTGACCAACTCCTCATCAATCTCGATTCATTTCAATATGAACAACAATTTCACTGATTGACTCGAATATAAAACAAGTACGGAACAAAGGAAGGTATTGGTAATGGATCGAACTAAAACAAAACCCTTTTTAATTTAATATATGAACAATAAATATATAAATTGAATTGAAGCAAAATGGATGTAATAACAATACAAGAAGACAGAACAAGGCCTTATTTATTTTTATTTTAAATTTATTTTAATTTTATTTTGGATTTCTAATTCATTTCTAATTCTAAGTATTTATTACTGACGAGCCATAGCAATTGCACCTATCAAGGCAACTAAAAGAATTATAGAAATGAGTTCAAATGGAAGATAAAAATCTGTTGATAAATGAATCCCAATTTGTTGAACATTACTTATCAGGTCCTGCTCTATAATCTGGTTTGATCCTGTAGTCCAAATAATCCCATACCATGACGTATCTGAAATAGTAGTAATTAGTGAAAAAAGAATACTTGTACAAACCAGTGAAGTGACCCCATCTCCAACGGTCCAAAGATAGAAATCATTGTAATATTCTGAACCATTCATGAACATCACAGCAAATATGATTAAGACATTTACAGCTCCCACGTAAATAAGGAGCTGTGCAGCAGCTACAAAATAGGAGTTAGATAGAATATGGAATAAGGATATACAAACAAGAACCAATCCCAATGAAAAGGCAGAAAAAATGGGATTGGTAAGTAATACCACTCCTAGACCCCCTAGTATAAGACCTGATCCCAAAAATACTAAAAGAATATCATGTATTGGCCCAGGTAAATCCATTATGTATAAAATAAGAGATAAAAAAAAGTTGAAATATTTCATGACCTTACTGACCCAGCCAGGAAAAAAGAGGTTACCTTGTTTTTTTCTTGTATATGATACGTTTCTAATTGAATCGTAATGGGGTCTGGATTGAGGTAGATACAGTTATTGGACTAATTCCACTTCTGTATCCGAAAGAGTAGTTCGGAGTTTGATATTCCGAAATCATCATGACTATATTCATATATTCTAAATCCAAATCAAGCCGCGATTCTCACCAATCAATAGTTATGATTTGTAGTTACTGACCAACCAAAATGAAAGAAGCTTCACTCCTTTAGATCAAAAATGAATCTTAGTCATTGGTAATCGTTATTGAATCAAGGGGTTTATCTGTGGTTATTTTAATTTGAGTCGAATTCATAATTGTTCGAATTGTGTAATCCCCAATTACTGACATTGGTAACCGACCCAAAGCAATTTGATTATAATTCAATTCGTGACGATCATAAGTGGAAAGTTCATATTCTTCAGTCATTGATAGACAGTTTGTTGGACAATACTCGACGCAGTTACCACAAAATATACAGATTCCAAAATCAATACTATAATTAAGCAACCGTTTCTTTCTAATATCTGTTTCCAATCTCCAATCAACAACGGGTAGATCTATGGGACATACACGAACACATACTTCACAAGCAATGCATTTATCAAATTCAAAGTGGATTCGACCACGGAAACGCTCTGATGTGATCGATTTTTCATAAGGATATTGAATAGTTATAGGTAAACGATTCGCGTGGGATAAGGTAATCATGAAACTTTGACCAATGTACCTTGCAGCTCGTACTGTTTGTTGACCATAATTCATGAACCCAGTCATCATAGGGAACATATCGTGGCTATCCATGAATAATTTGATATTTCTTTCTCTTGCTTAAGGGAGGTTATGAATCTAGAGTATCATATACTGTTACAGTGAAAGGAGTTGGGAAGAAGTTGTCAATAATAGATTACCCAGAGAAATGGGTAAAAGAAATTTCCATCCAAGATTTAATAGTTGGTCCATTCTCATCCTAGGTAAAGTCCATCTTGTTGTGATAGGAATGAACAGGAACAAATAAGCTTTAGCTAATGTAATAAGGATACCAATCGTTGTTCCAAATACTCCCCCCGTTTTATTTATTCCGAAAAGTTCAGGAATGAATATGTACGGAATAGAGAGATTCCACCCGCCCAAGTAAAGAACTGTTACAAATAATGAAGAAACTAGTAGATTTAGGTAAGAAGCAACGTAAAATAAACCAAATTTGATACCTGAATATTCGGTTTGATAACCCGCTACTAATTCTTCTTCTGCTTCTGGTAAATCAAAAGGTAATCTCTCACATTCTGCTAGGGAAGAAATTATAAAAACTATAAACCCTATGGGTTGACGCCACAGATTCCATCCCCAAAACCCATATTTTGACTGTGCCTCAACTATATCAATTGTACTTGAACTGTTAGATAATCATAGTCGATGATAACATCACTGTTCCCATCGCTATTTCAGAACCGTACATGAGACCTCAGCTTCATACGGCTCCTCGATGGCCACAAATAAATCTAAGGACTGATTCAGTATTACCTCGGCATTTTTTGAGAGTGAATAGAGTAAAGATGCATCAGGGAGTCCCTAATTAGACCAATGGAATTCTGTCTGCTATAATAACAAATTCAAAGTGCTTCCGAATTGCTCTCATAATTTATTTTATAATTAATATTACAATTTATCTTTGTTCAGTAATAGCTTAATCTTTCAATAAAATACTCGTTGTATCAATAGATATTTCTACCCATATCTTTCGATTACGAAAAAGAATTAGACACTCTACATTAGTTCATTTCATGAATCATGATAAGAAGCCTATCTGTATTAATACGGATGGGATGGAGGAAAGAAAGAATAAAGAAAGATCTATTACTATTTATTTTTCCTATTGCATTCCATTTCTTTCGTTCCTGTTCTTCTTTCGCAGAAGAGGGGATTCTCAAAAAAAAAATAAAGGATTACTTCGTTCCCGATAGTCATTTCTTTAATCAGTGGATAGGAGCATACTCTGGATCGGAATCATGGGGAAGTACTGCTTGATCATTTCTACCAACTTAAAGCCCTCATTATGATTCCTTTTATGCAAAAATATCCCTTTGGTTTTTGATACCTTACATTATTTCCATGACGAATCCTTTGTGTACCTTGGTGTTCCTAACCGTCCACTCATTTTTGATTGATTCCCGATATGATAATGCATACAATAACAATTGTAGAAACTCCATACAGTTGATCTTTTGCACCCGCTTCAAGTCATGATGACTAATCAACCAATCTTGGGGTAAACAGTTTCCACCGCTTATCTTTACTTACACTTTCCTCTCGTACATAGGGAATGAGAATCAATCTTCTTACTGCGAATTCATAAGCTGTTTTGTTTCACTCATATAACCATCTCGTTTAGATTCATCAACCTAAATGGTGAATAAAAAAATCAAGATATCTATTCAATACATTCAACCTCTTTCCTAGAAATAAAGGAAAGAAATAAAAGTTAATGTTGCAACGAATCACACGTAGAGATATTGATAACACACATGGAGTTAATGGTATTTCATAACTAATAGATTGAGCAGCAGCTCGTAGACCACCTGAAATATTTATTATTCGATCCATATCCTGACATAAGAAGTCCAATAGGAGCAATACTGGAAATGGCGATCCACAAAAAAACACCTATACCGAGATCGGCTAGAACAAGGCGATAGCCAAAAGGAATTACTGAATAACTTAGTAGAATTGATATGACCGCTATGGATGGCCCGATACTGAATAAACGAATATCTCCTCTAGATGGGAGAAGATCCTCTTTGAAAAGCAGTTTTGTCCCATCCGCTAGAGCTTGAAGAATTCCCAAGGGACCAGCATATTCAGGCCCAATACGTTGTTGTATCCCTGCGGATATTTCTCTTTCTAACCACACAATCACGAGTACCCCTATTGTGATCCCCGATACGGGAGTAAAAATAGGGACAAGCGTCCCTATAAGGCCATAGCCTTCTTTTAAAGATTCCGATCTGGAAAAAGAATTGATAGCTTGTACTTCTGTCGTATCAATTATCATTTCAACGATCAACTTCTCCCATAATGATATCTATACTACCTAGTATCGTCATGATATCAGCCAATTTCATTCTTTTAACTAGCTGAGGAATAATTTGCAAATTTATGAAACCCGGTGGACGAATTTTCCATCTCCAGGGAAAAACACTATTATCTCCTATCAGAAAAATTCCTAATTCTCCTTTTGGGGCTTCTACTCTCACATAAAGTTCTTGTTTTAACAATTCAAAGGTGGGAGAAGGTTTTTTACTAATGAATCGGTATTCAAAATCGTTCCATTCAGAATCCTTTGCTCTATCAAAGCGTCGTACTTCTAAATTCTCATAGGGTCCCCCCGGAATTCCTTCCAGAGCCTGTTGAAGAATTTTTATAGATTCCGTCATTTCACTGATTCGTACTAAATAACGAGCTAATGAGTCTCCTTCTTTTTGCCATTGGACTTCCCAATCGAATTCATCGTAACACTCATAATGATCAACTTTACGAAGATCCCATTGGATTCCGGAAGCTCGTAGCATTGGTCCCGATAAACCCCAATTTATTGCTTCCTCTCCACCAATAATGCCCACTCCTTCAACTCGTTCCAAAAAAATAGGATTCCGCGTAATAAGCTTTTGATATTCAACAACTCCTGTTAAAGAATAATCGCAGAAATCCAAACATTTATCTATCCATCCGTGAGGTAGATCAGCAGCTACTCCTCCGATACGGAAATAATTATGCATCATTCGCATACCTGTGGCAGCTTCGAATAGATCATATAGCAATTCTCTCTCTCGGAAAATATAGAAGAAAGGAGTCTGTGCACCGATATCTGCCATAAAAGGCCCAAGCCATAACAAATGAGAAGCTATACGACTTAGCTCCAGCATAATAACTCTGATATAACTGGCTCTTTTAGGTACTTGAATATTTCCCAATTGTTCGGGGGCATTTACCGTTATTGCCTCTGTGAACATAGTAGCTAAATAATCCCAACGTGTTACATACGGCAGATATTGTATAATTGTTCGGTTTTCCGCAATTTTTTCCATTCCTCTGTGTAAATAACCCAATATAGGTTCACAGTCAATAACATCTTCACCATCTAGAGTAACAATGAGTCGAAGAACACCATGCATTGATGGGTGGTGAGGGCCCATATTGACTATCATGAGGTCTTTTTTTGTAGCCGGTACAGTCATATGCTTTCTTCCCCGATTCATTATTCCATGAATTGTTGAAAACGAAACAAAGTTCATCAAAATTCAAGATCTAATAAACCAAAAAATTCAAATGAATCCTCAAATTAACGATTTTTTGGCTCCCGAATATCCAACTGACCAATTAATTCCTTATAACGTACTCTATTTTTTTTTGACAAATAAGCCAGCAGCCGTTGACGTTTTCCCAGAATTTTTCGCAGACCTCTCTGAGATAAATAGTCTTTTCTGTGAAATTCAAAATGTGCAGTAAGTCTCCGTATCTTATTGGTGAAATTGAATACTTGAAATTCAACAGACCCTTTGTTTTTTTCTTTTTCTTCTTGCGGAATAACCGAGATAAATAAATTTTTTACCATAAAAAAGAATAATTCTTCTCTCTTTTTTTTTTTCTTTCGTTCCCACAAATATGGATTTTACCGATCAGGAATAATAATAAAATGATAATGCCAGTCATTTCGATCTGGTACACACAATAATCTGGATTTATTCATATAATAACTTTTTCTATTTAAATTGAATTAATAAATCCAATTTAATTTGTAATTTGATTCGGATACAATACATAGAAAGGGATGGTACATTTCTGGACCCACGAAAGAGAATGATTTGGGTTTAAGAAGATTCTGTTGATTCATTCCTAGGTCCAATTGATACGTCATTGAATCAGTATCATGTGTCAGAATGTAATGTAACACAACGTGTGTGTACACCTGTCTGTCTTCATATATCGGCTATGATACATGATGTATATAAAATGTACCATTAACTAATTCTGAATCGTGGATACATATATATTCTTGACATACTGAAACGACTGCCATTATTCGTATCAAACCAATAGCGATTCATACAAGCTAAATCTTCTAATCGATAATTGGGCCAAAGAAATAATTTGAATTGAATGAATTTATTTGTATCTGTATCAAGACACTTGTCCTCATCCAAAAATTGCCCAGAGTTCTTTACGTTATTCTCATTGAAAAATACTGGATTTATATCCACAATATTCTCATTACTGAAATTGAAACACATTAAAATTCTCAATTTTCTACGACGTCTAGGAGATAGAATATTTTCAGGAACAAGAAAATCATAATGATTTTCATCTCCATTCATAAGCATCTTTCCATGTTGTGCAATAGATCCATTGAAAGAATTCTCATCAACATATTTTTTTTCTCGACGTTCTCGATTAGTTTGGTGTTTACTCTTATGGACCAATGAAATGCCTATGGTTTGATACATAATAAATTGTCCATCCCGTTTTATAGACAGGCGGGCTGGTTCAATAATAAATATTCCCCTTTTTATCAATTCCGTAAGAGTGAGATCCTTCTGAATCAACATTACGTCCAGGCGCATTTCTCCTCTTTGAATAGAGGATATAGCAATTTCCCTTGGATTTATCAGTCTAAGCAGGAGGCAATATACCTTGATATTATTGATCATTCTTTGATTCAAAGAATCGTCCCATCTCAATTGAAAAAGCAAATATCTTTTTAGGAAGAACTCTAGTTCTGCTTCTCTGTTGCTCTTGTATTTTCTTTTCTTTCTCCTTTTTTTAATGTCTGATTCCGCGTAATCCTTTTCAACATATTTTTTTTTTTTTTGTGCATCTGATTCAAGATTCTCTTGGTTTCGTGCATCTGATCTAATATCCCCTTGGCCCGGCTGTTCTTCTTCTTTTTCTTTATTTCGGTTCTCTAATTCAAGATATTCTTTTTGATTAGATGATATACGAAGATCTTTTTTTGATTTTCACTAATGTTTTTATTTTCACTAATGTTTTTATTTCCATGAAAATTTAAAGAAGTAATTTTGATTGGTATGATCCATGGTTTCATTTTATATGTATCATAAAGTCGCACAAATTCTGGGAAGAACCAAGATTCCAGATTCGATATGGGACGATATCGCATTTCTTCATTCATTCCCATCCAATCAAAAAAGTTTTTTTTTTGATTGGGTGGGTTGATTTCTTGATGAATCGTGAAATAAAAAAGATCTTTTTTATCAATTATTTCATAATCATTAATCCCATTCTTAGTATTTTTATTAATATTGGTCCCAGTATCCATATCGGTCCAGGTATCAATATCGATATTTTTTCTAAGACAAAAATGCAGAATTCTCCACTCAAAATATTTTCTATCCGGATTTTTACCCCGTATCCATAATAGACTCTTCTTCTAGATAATCACTAATAGCTATATCCCCCAGTACATAACATGATTCGGGTTTAGGTGTGTTGTCATTATAGGGAATCTCTCGGCCCCCATTTACTTTTAACGGGGATACATAAATATATGAGCTCTTCCTATCCTCATAATTAATATATTTACACGATAAAAGATCATATCTGTAGTGTTTTTTAAATTTTTCTTTTTGACTCGGACAATGAATTCACCGCGCAATCATTTTCTTTCTCGTAATAAATGAATTGGTCTTTTTCTTTTTCATATGAATTCCCATTTTTTGGAATCTTTATTTTCAATCGTACGACGATGATTGACTCTAGTTCGCCATTTTTTCGATACTAATCTAGACCATCTATTCTGAGATAAATTGTATTGATAATGACGCTTTAACCAGTTTTTCCATTCATTCATTCTGGAATTCGAAAATTTCTTATGTCTTGGTTTGAAATCAAAAATTCCTCGTGTACCCAAATAGTCCTTTATTCTATGCTTAATAAAAGGAGATGCGCCATGATATTGAAGTACAGATATCAAGTGATACTTGTTAATAACTTCTTGGTTTTGTGATAATTTGTAAAATACATATGCTTGGGACAAGAAAGATAAGTTACAATAAATCTGTGAATTATTATTTCGAATATTCGAAATAGAAAGTGACTTTTGGATAGTCAAAATAAACTGAGTTGTATTTTGATTTGTTTCATCAATTCCTTCTTTATTTGTTTCATTATTGTAAATATATTTATCGATAAGATTTTTTGTTGATTCAAGGAAAAGTTGTGTATTAATCCTGGGAATGTTAATGGCACATAGAAAGATATCTATGTATATTCTTTCAATGAAATATTTTATAAAATATTGCGATTTACGTATTAATCGGGCACTTCTTTTTTTTGATCTCTGCCAAATATGTTTCTGTGATTCCGATCTTCATCATCAAAACTTGTCTTGTTAGGACTAATATTTATATCTGTATCTGTAGTTAGAAATATTTTTTTCTTGTCTTTTTTTATTTTTTCTATTTGATTTTTGATTTTGGTTGTACTATCAGTCAGATCTTTCATTTTTTTTTCTGTCAGTGAATAATTTGTCCAATCCATGGATCTAATTTGAATAGTCGAGTCGTGAGTAATCTTATTACTGATTATGAAATCTTTTCCAGTTTCACTCGGTTGATAGCCTTTCCTCAACCCAAATAATAAAATTGAGTTCACTTTTGTAAGCTCTTTCATTATTCTTTTTATAAATAGAACTATTTTGATAACCCATCTTATTTTTTCTTTTGAGACCTTTAGACAACATTTTGTTCTTTCTTTTAAAATTCTGAAAACTCGAAAATATTTTTTTTTGAACTTTTCTCGTTTTTTTTTCGAGTTCTTTAAAAATGGGTTCAAAAAAAGAAGGTTCTTTTCGTGGAGAACCAAAAGGTAATTCAGTTTCCATTCCCCAGACCGTTAAAAAACAAAAATTTTCTATTTTTCCTTTGTTTTTCATTGGATCTCTATGATGAAATTGTAGTTTAGATCCCCGCCAAGGTTTCAGACAGAAAGGAAATAAGATCTTTATCTGAATCCCATCTGTTAACCAGTTTTTCGGAAATTCTGTTCTGATAATTGAACACCATTATAGGTGCATTTAACATGCATTTCTTTATTCCACTCCTTCAAATCCTCGTACCACTCGGGAAATTGAAATAATAACATACGGCCAAGATTTTTAGCTATTATCAATGAAGGCAATATGATGTATTTTCTAAGAATCGATTGGGTTACTAACATAGAACCTCTTATTGCTTGAGCAAATATAATAGTATCCCAAGTTTCTGATATTGCTATCCGTTCATTCTCCTCTTTTTGCTCTTTCTTTTTTTTCTCTTTTTCTTTTGCCTCTTCCTCCTCAGAATCTGAGGTTTTGAGTTGCGGATCCTTTCCTATCCAATTCCTAAAAAGTGGATTAATCATTCCAGAGATATCAAAAGAGAAAAAAAATGTTTTGTCTATTCTGTCCAAAAAAAGCGGGGAATGCACATTTGTTTGAAACATTTCCCAAGTCACTGTTTTACGTCTTTGAGCGCGCATGGATCCTTTGATTAGATCCCGACGAAAATCCGATTGTTGTGAGTAACGTATCAAAGCCACTTCTTCCGCTTGATCACTATCATTATTAGTATTAGTACTAGTATGAGTATTGATATTCTGATCGTTATCA
>NW_027519279.1:0-20000 GCF_043159265.1 Tasmannia lanceolata
AAGAAATGATGAAAAGGGCAGTATTTGCCAGAGAATTGGGAGTTCCCATCGTAATGCATGACTACTTAACAGGGGGATTCACTGCAAATACTACCTTGGCTCATTATTGCCGAGACAACGGTCTACTTCTTCACATTCATCGCGCAATGCATGCAGTTATTGATAGACAGAAAAATCATGGTATACACTTTCGTGTACTAGCTAAAGCGTTACGTATGTCTGGTGGAGATCATATTCACGCTGGTACCGTAGTAGGTAAACTGGAAGGGGAACGGGACATCACTTTGGGTTTTGTTGATTTACTACGTGATGATTTTATTGAAAAAGACCGAAGTCGTGGTATTTATTTCACTCAAGATTGGGTCTCTATGCCAGGTGTTCTACCCGTAGCTTCAGGGGGTATTCACGTTTGGCATATGCCTGCTCTGACCGAGATCTTTGGGGATGATTCCGTACTACAGTTCGGCGGAGGAACTTTAGGACACCCTTGGGGAAATGCACCTGGTGCAGTAGCTAATCGGGTGGCTTTAGAAGCGTGTGTACAAGCTCGTAATGAGGGACGTGATCTTGCTCGTGAAGGTAATGAAATTATCCGTGAAGCTTGCAAATGGAGCCCTGAACTAGCTGCTGCTTGTGAGGTATGGAAAGAGATCAAATTCGAATTCAAAGCAGTGGATACCTTGGATATCTTGTAATCCAGTAATTCCCGTTCGTTCCCCTAATTGAAATTAAACTCGGCCCAATCTTTTACTAAAAGGATTGAGCCGAATAAAGAATGAGGATCCTATGTATTTGCATATATATTGCATATAATCAATATGTACATACCTTACCTATATAAACAAGATATAAATACAAGATAAGATCTCAGACCAGACTAAATAACTCAATGCTTCTATTGTTGGACCCTAATTAATCCTATGGATCCTTAGGATTGGTGGATCATTTTATATACCGTAGTTTCAGACCATAAATCAAGCCAAAGGTCACAACCCTTTCTACCTATCCTATATATTGTCCTTTTCATTCCGTGTTGTAATCGAAATTGATTATTCTAATCTATGAGTTTACGAGATTACGAGATTATACGAAAATGAATTCTTCATGGGGAGAACACATATTTCTCTTTCTCTTTTCGATGAGAATTTGTACACGACATTGGAGAAACCTCTCTTTCTATTTAGAATTCATGAAGAAAAGGTTCCATCAGATATAGTGAATTGATATCCCCAATTCCCGCAAAAAAGAATCATTTTTTTTTTTTCAATACTCACTCGTTATTAGTTAATGATCCTATCCTAGTGATTGGATCTATATGCTTATTCCGATAGTAAATGAAATAGTAAAATGATTATTCATCGAATGACTATTCATCTATTGTTATTTTATTGTATTTTCAAATAGGGGGCAGGAAGGCTCTATGGAAAAATGGCGGTTCAATTCGATGTTGTCTAACGAGGAGTTAGAACACAGGTGTGGGCTAAGTAAATCAATGAACAGTCTCGGTCGTGCTATTGGAAATACCAGTGGAAGTGAAGACCTCATTATAAATGATACGGATAAAAACATTCATAGTTGGAGTGATAGTGGCAGTTATAGTTGCAATAATGTTGATGATTTATTTGGTATCAGGGGACATTTGGAGGTTTCGTCTCTGATGACACTTTTTTAGTTAGGGATAGTAATGGGGACAGTTATTCCGTCTATTTTGATATTGAAAATCAGATTTTTGAGATTGACAATGATAGTTCTTTTCTGAGTGAACTAGAAAGTCCTTTTTCTAATTATCTGAATTCTAGTTATCTGAATAGTGGGTCTAAGAGTAACAATCGCTATTATGATCGTTACATGTATGATATTAAATATAGTTGGAATAATCACATTAATAGTTGCATTGATAGTTATCTTCATCCTGAAATCAGTATTGAGAGTTATATTTCAAGTAGTAGCGACAATTACGGTGACAGTTACATTTCTAGTTTCATTTGTAATGAAAGTGTAAGTGTTAGTGACAATGGGAGTTCAAGTATAAGAACTAGTGGTAATGGCAGCGATTTCAATATAAGAGGAAGATCTAATGATTTCGATATAAATAAAAAATACAGACATTTATGGGTTCAATGCGAAAATTGTTATGGATTAAATTATAAGAAATTTTTTAGGTCAAAAATGAATATTTGTGAACAATGTGGATATCATTTGAAAATGAGTAGTTCAGATAGAATCGAACTTTCGATTGATCCGGGCACTTGGGATCCTATGGATGAAGACATGGTCTCTATCGACCCCATTGAATTTCACTCGGAGGAGGAACCTTATAGAGATCGTATCGATTCTTATCAAAGAAAGACAGGTTTAACCGAGGCTGTTCAAACAGGCATAGGTCAACTAAATGGTATTCCCATAGCAATTGGGGTTATGGATTTTCAGTTCATGGGGGGTAGTATGGGATCCGTAGTAGGCGAGAAAATAACCCGTTTGATCGAGTATGCTACTAATGGATCTCTACCTATTATTATGGTGTGTGCTTCTGGAGGAGCACGCATGCAAGAAGGAAGTTTGAGCTTGATGCAAATGGCGAAAATATCTTCCGCTTCATATAATTATCAATCAAATAAAAAGTTATTCTATGTATCAATCCTTACATCTCCTACAACCGGTGGAGTGACAGCCAGTTTTGGTATGTTGGGAGATATCATTATTGCCGAGCCCAATGCCTACATTGCATTTGCGGGTAAAAGAGTAATTGAACAAACATTGAATAAGACAGTACCCGACGGTTCACAAGCGGCTGAGTATTCATTCCATAAGGGCTTATTCGATTCAATCGTACCACGTAATCCTTTAAAGGGTGTTCTGAGTGAATTATTTCAGCTACATGGTTTCTTTCCTTTGAATCAAAATTCAAGTAATGAAAACCTATAATAGAATAAAATAAATCGAATCGAAGTGTTGTATATTTCTATATCTCCCGAGAACCTCCATTTTTGACTTGACTATGAATTCCTGTTGGATCAGATTCTAACGAATTTTTGGGGAACTCATAATAAACCCCTTATTCTCCTTATTAAAATAAAAAGATAAGGACGGGAGAACAAGAATAATAAAGCGGATTATCATACGTATATTTCGTGTAGAAAGATGAATAGGTACATTTATTTAGTTCTACATTCCTTGAACTTATTATATACTTATAATACTTATAATAGATAGACTTATCATAAGATATCTTTTATAACAGGAGATATCTTTTATAACAGGTACAAATATTAAATCGAGGCACCTATTCTATGACAGATCTCAACTTACCCTCTATTTTTGTGCCTTTAGTGGGCCTAGTATTTCCGGCAATTGCAATGGCGTCTTTATCTCTTCATGTTCAAAAAAACAAGATTGTTTAGATCCGATGGGACTAAATCTCATCAATTTATTTCAACACTTGGACTTGGATCATAATACAGATACCTATTTTAGTGGAATATGGTACGATATGTGGCTCCCCTCGAACACAAAAATAATACAAATAACAAATAAAAAGGAAAAGGCTGTTATGTTATGCATGCAGATACATGATCTATGGATAAATGCATGTATATGCGGGTATAGCTGTTTTAAAATAGATCGGCGGATATCTATATCTGAAATAGAAAGTAAATGTATCTATATGTTATGTAGATATACATAATGGGATCATATGAAGGGGATGTTATTATTTTATATCTAACCAATTCGATGAATTACTGCTAAGGGTTCACATCATAATAGTGCTAGTTGATGAGAGTTACTTCGGGAGCCAAAAAGGTAAAGTCAAATTCATTTGGCTTATTCTCTCAATTCCAATAGAATGCAACTGGATCTAGTATGAACTGGCGATCAGAACGTATATGGATAGAACTTATAACGGGGTCTCGAAAAACAAGTAATTTCTGCTGGGCCTTTATCCTTTTTTTAGGTTCGCTAGGATTCTTATTGGTTGGAACTTCCAGTTATCTTGGTAGGAATTTGATATCCTTATTCCCGTCTCAGCAAATAATTTTTTTTCCACAAGGGATCGTGATGTCTTTTTATGGGATCGCGGGTCTGTTCATTAGTTCCTATTTGTGGTGCACAATTTCGTGGAATGTGGGTAGTGGTTATGATCGATTCGATAGAAAAGAAGGGGTCGTGTGTATTTTTCGTTGGGGATTTCCTGGAATAAATCGTCGAATCTTCCTTCGATTTCTTATGAGAGATATCCAGTCGATCAGAATGGAAGTTAAAGAGGGCCTTTATTCCCGTCGTGTCCTTTATATGGAAATTAGAGGCCAGGGAGCTATCCCCTTGACTCGAACTGATGAGAATTTGACTCCACGAGAAATTGAACAAAAAGCTGCCGAATCGGCCTATTTCTTGCGTGTACCAATTGAAGTATTTTGAAATAAACTGTGATGAAGAATGAATGTTTTCTTTCTCAGTATGAGGGAAGGAGCTCAGGAATCCCCTTTTACTTTTAATATAAGCGAAGTTTCTTCGGAACGTTCATTCGAGCAAATCATGTTAGATTCTATTTCACCCGTTCTGTTGGTAATGCCGCTGTACTGTGGCCTATAGAATAAAGCAAGCAAGCAGGCATATATGGAACAACCATAATAAGAAGCAAGTTTTGTCCACCAAAACTATTTTTATGCATATGGAACTCAACTCAATTCTTTCATATTAGTAAGAAGTCCAATAAGTATGTATTCATCACACATATCAGAACATTTCGGAATACAGTACAGAATTCATCTTTTTAGGCCCAATATTTTGAATTGATACGTTAGATACAGATGGATCATCTCTCATAAATTATCTCCCTTTTGTCATTTGTCAATCGATCTTTCTTTTTATCTTATCCTCTCTTTTGCTCCTTGATGGCCAAACGATTGGATCTTTCATAACCATCCAATTTCTCTCTCCTTTTGCCACTCCTTTCGGATTTCATCATCAATATTCTTCAAAAATATCCCTTCAATTATTCCTGGGCTGTGGGTAGCCAGCCAAACATTTCGAAATAATTGATTGATCGAGGGGGAGTTTTTTTGTCTCAAAATCCGAATAATATTCATTACTTCAAGTGGTTGCATTCATCGAAAGGAACAAATGAAGATGCAATTGGTTCGAATTTGACCATGGGATATCTGGAAACAATATTTGATTATTTCTTTCATTTGAAATGGGCCCTTATTTTTTCATTTCATTTTTATTTGATTCTATTTCTATATTCTTTCCAGATCCAAGGACTAAACAATGAAAAAAAAAAAGTGCCAAAAAAGAAAAAAGCATTGACTCCCCTCCCATATCTTGCATCTATAGTCTTTTTGCCCTGGTGGATCTCTCTCTCATTTAATAAAAGTCTGGAACCTTGGGTTACTCATTGGTGGAATACCAGGCAATCCGAAACTTTTTTGAATGATATTCAAGAAAATAACGTTCTAGAAAGATTCATAGAATTAGAAGAACTATTCCTGTTGGACGAAATGATAAAGGACTACCAGGAGACACAGATACAAAAGTTTCGTATAGGAATCCACAAAGAAACGATACAATTGATCAAAATGCACAATGAAGATCATATCCATATCATTTTGGATTTCTCGGCAAATATAATCTGTTTCGCTATTCTAAGCGGTTATTCTATTCTGGGTAATGAAGAACTTCTCATTTTGAATTCTTGGGTTCAGGAATTCCTCTATAACTTAAGTGACACAATAAAAGCTTTTTCTATTCTTTTATTAACTGATTTATGTATCGGATTCCACTCGCCTTATGGTTGGGAACTAATGATTGGCTCGATCTACAAAGATTTTGGATTTTCCCATAACGATCAAATTATATCTGGTCTTGTTTCTACCTTTCCAGTCATTCTAGATACAATTTTGAAATATTGGATCTTCCATTATTTAAATCGTGTATCTCCTTCACTTGTAGTCATTTATCATTCAATGAATGAATGAAGAACTCATTTGATCCGCTGATATCAATCAAATAATCCCACTCTTTATACTTTTACCCGTCCAGGGAATTCGATTCCTCCTATATTCCAGTACAATTATTCCAGTACAATATCAGAATCGTGGATAGGGAACTATACTATACTAACTATATTAGCTACCTACCTAATTTATTGTAGAAATTTCCGGGATCAATGATTGGACCATGCAAAATAGAAATACCTTTTCTTGGGTAAAGGAACAAATGACTCGATTCATTTCCGTATCGATCATGATATATGTAATAACTAGGACATCTATTTCAAATGCATATCCTATTTTTGCGCAGCAGGGTTATGAAAATCCACGAGAAGCAACTGGGCGTATTGTATGTGCCAATTGCCATTTAGCTAATAAACCCGTGGATATTGAGGTTCCACAAGCTGTGCTTCCTGATACTGTATTTGAAGCAGTTGTTAGAATCCCTTATGATATGCAACTGAAACAAGTTCTTGCTAATGGTAAAAAGGGGTCTTTGAATGTGGGGGCTGTTCTTATTTTACCCGATGGATTCGAATTAGCTCCCCCCGATCGTATTTCTCCCGAGATGAAAGAAAAGATAGGCACTCTGTCTTTTCAGAGTTATCGCCCCACTAAAAAAAATATTCTTGTGATAGGTCCTGTTCCTGGTCAGAAATATAGTGAAATCGTCTTTCCCATTCTTTCTCCGGACCCTGCTACTAAGAAAGACGTTAACTTCTTAAAATATCCTATATACGTAGGTGGGAACAGGGGAAGGGGCCAGATTTATCCCGATGGGGGTAAGAGTAACAATACAGTCTATAATGCTACAGGAGCGGGTATAGTAAGCAGAATAGTACGTAAAGAAAAAGGGGGGTATGAAATAACCATAGCTGATGCATCGGATGGACACCAAGTAATTGATATTATACCTCCAGGACCGGAACTTCTTGTTTCAGAGGGTGAATCTATCAAGCTTGATCAACCATTAACGAGTAATCCTAATGTGGGTGGATTTGGTCAGGGAGATGCAGAAATAGTACTTCAAGATCCATTACGTGTCCAAGGGTTGTTGTTCTTTTTGGTATCTGTTATTCTGGCACAAATCTTTTTGGTTCTTAAAAAGAAACAGTTTGAGAAGGTTCAATTGTCCGAAATGAATTTCTAGATACATGGATCCATCAAATTGGTAAAAAGAGACGAACTATTGTTGATCGATGCAATTATGTATGATCAAAAAAATAATGAAAAGCTTTTTTCTTTATACTGTTTTTCGGCGAGATGTCAGGAATTGTTTGTGCCCCGTTCCTAGTAATAATATGTATATTCTGAAGAAGGCTACTTGACATTTTTTTTTTTTTCAAAAAAAAAATTGGAGTGGTGTGACTATGCCAGGCCTCTTAATCCCAGATTATAAATGCCATGTAATGCATCAATAGTTTTTGATTCTATTGTACCTAATAGAATCGAATTCTATTAGATAATAGGCAAGGAAGAAAATAAATGGCAAGGAATAAATGAAAGTAACAAATGATTCTAGGAGGGATTGCTCGTCTTACTAATCTTCCACACAAGAAAAGGAATTTTTCACCCTTTTCCTGTGTGGAAATAATAATGATTCTTGATCCTGTTCGTTAAAGATTACGATTTTCTTTTCCAGGACTATTATAACCTCTTTCTTTAGATTCATAAGCAGTAGTGGACAAACAAAAAAAAAGGGGGGGGGCGGGGGGAATCACTCATTGAGCAAATAGAACTTCTTCAATGAACTTATAAAAAAAAAAAAAGCAAATTTTCGCTGTGATGAGATAATCAATAAGGATTTGGATATGTGCAAAAATCCAAGATTTTCACTTTTTTTTTTTCACCACACTCGGGCATTAAATTAAGTGTCTTTTGCTTGAAATTTTATTTATGGAGTAAGGTTCATTTCCATACTAATTGGAATTGATTTGAAGAATGTCTCATCTGTAGAAATCCATATTGTGTCATCCATAAAATCGATTGATTCCTTCTTTCTTCTTGCTTCGGAAGAGTCCGTCCATACTATAGAGGAACAGATACTATGACAATCAAGGGATTAAATTCTTCAAAAACATCATTAGAAACAAAGGAATGGGGTGGTTTTAAACATCGGATCGAAGCAAAGGATCCGTTTTGTCATTTCTACGAATCAAATATTCTTCTTATGTTGACTGAATGAATTTCCAACCTTTATGTTATGAAATGGATCAAAGTCTCGCTGGAAGAGTAAGAACTCAACAGGACCTTACCCCTCTTTGTTTTGTCTGATTCGAGGGGTAAGGTCCTGTTGAGTTCTTACTTTTTCATGTCCACAATCCGGTTCTCATCCGATCACTATAGGGATGAGCCCAATCCGGAGTATGAACCGTAAAAGAAAATACCTATTGAACCAATCACAGGAATACCAGTTACAGTACCTATCAGCCAAAGAGGAATCCTTCCAGTAGTATCGGCCATTTACCCCGCTTCCCTCCACATTTCATCAAGTGGTCATGCTAGAGACATAAACAGTCATGGATAATTATGAGGATGATATCCTTCCGAATGGGATAAGAGAATTCCTACTATTCTCTTTCTTTCTCTCAATTGAAGAAATAATTGGAAAATAAAACAGCAAGTACAAAAATGAGTAATAACCCCCAGTAGAGGCTGGTACGATTCAATTCAACATTTTGTTCGTTCGGGTTTGATTGTGTCGTAGCTCTATAATTCAGATTAGGTTTATCGTTGGATGAACTGCATTGCTGATATTGACCCCAAAAAAGAAACGGTAGGTACAGCCAGTCCGTGAACGGCCAACCAGCGCACTGTAAAAATTGGATAGGTTCGATCTATGGTCATTGAGGCCTCCTAAAAGGATCTACTAAATTCATCGAGTTGTTCCAAAGGGTCAAAACGGCCAGTTATTAATGGAATCCCCTGTCGGCTCTCTGTGAAATACTCGTTTGGCCGAGGGCTTCCAAACACATCATAAGCTAAACCCGTGCTGACGAATAACCAACCCGCAATGAATAGGGAAGGTATAGTAATACTATGAATAACCCAGTATCGAATACTGGTGATAATATCAGCAAAAGAACGTTCTCCCGTGCTTCCAGACATGCTGAGCTCCACATATTCTTGTACAGTCAAAGGGGGATCGATTCCTTGAAAGATGGGATCAGTAAATGGAAAACTACTGATATTTCATCTTTGTGAGATCGTCAATATTGTACCGAAGGTGTATTTAGAGTATACCGAATCAGTATAGCTATCCTTCCTCTGACACAGCAACGCAGTTTCAATCAGTATCGAAAAGAAATGGTACATAATTCCCCTTTTCCTTTCTTGTTACTTGTCTATGCGGAACCGCGTGTCATTCAATCAAAAATTGATCAAATTTCTGTAGTATAGGGTTTCAAGTATTGGCTTTGGACTAGAAACTGAAGTTCTTAGTAAAGTTTGAGTCAACGGGTTCTAGTTCTAATAATTAATGAACGAGATTATCATATTCCACACAATTCAATTAGATGCAAAATATAGAAATCCCCTCTCATGGTTGTAGAAAAGATATTTTTCTTTTTTTCTAATCCTTTCATTTCAAGTAATTGGTTGGTTCTACAGTAGTAGATAGTATTCGATGAAAGAAAGAGAAGAAACAATAAATAGTTTGAACAATCAATATTCGTGATGCAACCATTACTGGATTAGATCCAAAGGTTCCTTCTTGACCTAGCTACAAGGATGGAACTCCATGATATGGAAAGACAGACTGTGGAACCTAAAAGGATAATAGGAATTGATAAATTGAAAAAGAAAAGAAATAAATGGTCAAAATGGAAATTCTTTTGAAATCCAATTCTTTTATTCTATAGTTATTCAAAGATAATTTCATTTTTGAATGAAGTTACACGACACAGTTCTTCTGACTATTACTTTACTCACGAGTTGCTCAATGAATCTGTTGATTTGAAATCCCGACATTGGTAGATGTCACAGATGATAAATCAATCTTTTTTTTTTTTTCTACCTCTGCTACTCTATCTTTGTCAGTGCCGTCTATAATGACTGATGAATCAAGAACTTTCAATTGGAACTGATTCTGTCAATTGGTATTTTTTCTGATCATCACATCTCGCAAAAATTGAAACTTAGGTAAGTGCTTTATAAACATATGTAAAAAAAAAAGAACGTATCTCATTTAGCTCCTTCATGCCCACTATAACTAGTTATTTCGGTTTTCTACTAGCTGCTTCAACTATAACCCCAGCTCTATTGATTGGTCTGAGCAAGATACGACTTATTTGAAATTAATTGAATGAATAATTCATCAAAATAAATAGTTCTGTGAGATTTCAGGTATTCGATAGTTCCTTCCCGCGTTAATTACCAATTCTTGATCATTGAGATTCATGGGTGATTCGGAGTAATATTTAGGGATAGATATTACCTCTATTTTTACCCTTTCCAACAAATTGAAATGATTGAAGTTTTTCTATTTGGAATCGTCTTAGGTCTAATTCCTATTACTTTGGCCGGATTATTCGTAACTGCATATTTACAATACAGACGCGGAGATCAGTTGGACCTTTGATTGAGTAACATCTCTTTTTTGATTGACCTCCTTCTTAAGCTGCAGGAGGTCAAATTCAGGTTGCAGTTCAAGTTAGTAAAGTTATTTTATTGTGATTCAACATTACAAAAACAGAATCACGCTCTGTAGGATTTGAACCTACGACATCGGGTTTTGGAGACCCACGTTCTACCGAACTGAACTAAGAGCGCTTTCTTATGACAGGAGATACAACTGTAAAGAAAGGGATTCTTTTTGTACCCCCAATACACCTTGCATGCATGTAGTATCATAAAATGCAAAATTATGTCCAGTCCAGTCCAATTTGAATCGATCTCAACTGATCCCTCGTTACTGCCCATAGGAGAAGTAATAGGTAGGGATGACAGGATTTGAACCCGTGACATTTTGTACCCAAAACAAACGCGCTACCAAGCTGCGCTACATCCCTTTCAATTGTTGTACAGTTTCATTGTAGGGAATCCTTGTCTTGTTTTCCACATCGTTATTTCCTAATATCTAGAGACAATTTCTCTTGCCATTTCTTCTTTTTGATTTCATATAATCAAAGAATTATATACATATGAAACCTAACGTATAAAAAAATGAATATTTATCGGTAATGCTCAGTAAGAAAGGGTCATCTTTTTCTGTTTTAGGGACAAGTAGATCTAATCCACCGGATTATTGTACATATTCATTTTCATTTTAGTTCGGGATTAGGGATTTCGTGTACAAATACAAGTGATCTTTAGCTACAGATACATCTGATCATATATGTATTCCAATAAAGAAGGAGGATTTTCAATGCGAGATATAAAAACATATCTCTCCGTGGCACCTGTGCTAACTACGCTATGGTTCGGGTCTTTAGCAGGTCTATTGATAGAGATCAATCGTTTATTCCCAGATGCGTTGACATTCCCCTTTTTTTCATTCTAGTTATTGACATGGGAAGGGGTGAAGAAGATTAGAGATACAACAAATTCTCTGTGACTAATCCACCCTTTTGAATTTTTTTTTTAAGTTGTTTAGGAAGGAAAGAGAAAGAAAAGTGGATTAAACCTCAGCGAAACTCGGGCTCAGCATAGAATTAATAGAGGGAGAACAGAAATAGAAATGTGGGTCTAGGACAGGCTGTTCAAGAGCATACAAGATAGTAAATGAAATACTGACTGGGATTAGAAATAATGGATAGTTAGAAATAATTGTATTACTTATTATTACTCTATTGATTGCAGCGAAATCTTTCATAATTGGATTTCGAGTTATCAGTTAGCAACTTCTATTTATTTTTCCTTCTTTTCGTATTCTTCGATTCAGATCGAAAATAGAAGAGTGGAGGGAATCCAAAATCCAAAGGAGGTTCATGGCCAAGGGTAAAGATGTCAGAATAAGAGTTATTTTGGAATGTACCAGTTGTGTCCGAAATGATTTAAATAAGGAATCGCGGGGCATTTCCAGATATATTACTCAAAAGAATCGACACAATACGCCTAGTCGATTGGACTTGAGAAAATTCTGTCCTTATTGTTACAAGCATACGATTCATGGGGAGATAAAGAAATAGATCGAACAGAATAGAATGTCTGTTCCACCCTTCCAAGGAACAGGACAAAATTACATATAGATAGATATATAAAATATAAACAAATCAAGTACTATTACTATTTCGGTCGGATCCGAAACCGAAATGAATGAAGAAATAAGATTTTAGAGATAAGGAATAAATCATGGATAAATCCAAGCGACCCTTTCGTAAATCCAAGCGATCTTTTCGTAGGCGTTTGCCCCCAATTGGATCGGGGGATCGAATTGATTATAGAAATATGAGTTTAATTAGTCGATTTATTAGTGAACAAGGAAAAATATTATCTAGACGAGTGAATAGATTGACCTTGAAACAACAACGATTAATTACTATTGCTATAAAACAAGCTCGTATTTTATCTTCGTTACCTTTTCTTAATAATGAGAAACAATTTGAAAGAACCGAGTCGACCCCTAGAACTGCTGGTCCTAAAACCAGAAATAAATAGGCCTACTTCTCAATTGAATCAAAACTCTAATTGGAATTCAAACTCAGATTGAGGTTTTGTTCGAAAAAGCCGAGATACTTGATTGTCGCGTCGTAAGAAAAAAAAAAAAAGAATGAATGGGGAAGAAAAAATATTTTTTTTTATTGAAAAGTGTTCGTTCATTTCTAATATTTATCATATTCATTTCTACTCTACCTTCCCGGAGTTCATTCTCCGGGGAACTCCGTTTAAATCATTTCGGTGAATTCGTTCCAGTCGCCTTATTTGATAATCTCATTTGAAATCATGTAAATGCAATTCCTATTTGATATAGCTATTTGTGCAAGTATTTTACGATTAAGAAGCAACTGCCTCTTGTACAGATCGTGCATTAATCGACTATAACTATAGGATACCCCATTTTCACGAGTTACTGCATTTATCCGAGTGATCCACAAACGACGAAAATCTCTCTTTTGCCTGCATCTATCCCGATGACTGGAAACCAAAGCTCTCATTTTCTGTTGAGTAGTAGTTCGAGTAAGTCTTGAATGAGCCCCTCGAAAGGTTGATGCAAATAAACGAATTTTTGTTCGACGTCTCCGAGCTATATATCCCCGCCTAACTCTGGTCATTGAATCAAATGAAACCTTGATGAATAACTAATTGATTTCTTTTCTTTCAGTCATTCTTTTCCCCTCCCCTAGTTTATTAGTAACAAAACGGATTCTTCCGATGTATAAAATAAAAATTCCAATGGCTTTTGCTACTATGACCTTCCCAACCACGATTTTTGATTTCTTCCAGGCATTTCACCTCGGAATAAGAAATTGTACCGATATTAGATATAAAATATCTAGTAAATAGGTAGTAATAAATAGAGAAAAATGGAGAAATAAATAAATAGTGGCTTCCATCGTTTCTATGATTACTTCTTAAACGGTGAGGTCCTCTCTATACACCGGAGCTCCTTCCCCCATTTAATCAATGTTATTAGTAACTTGTACAGTTCACACTCTTTGGCTCTACCCATAAAATTATCCAGTATATAGGTCTTTTCACAATGAGATCCATCCATACAGTGACGGCATTTAATTATGAAGGTTGGCTAGGTAGCTAACCCTGTTAGTCCGTTCTTGCAAGAGTAGAAGCATAATCTTTCTGCTTTTAAAATACTATTTTCCCCGCTTAATGGATAACCATTTGCTACCAATGGGGAATTGATTTTCATCTCAAATCGAGGTGATTGGATTTGCACCAATGGAAACCATAAATTCCATACACAATAGAGGTATATGATAGATCTTTATTTTGAGATAGTGAATGGAATGGAGTTCTTCCATTCTATCCTACTCATTGGTACTGGTCATTGATACTGGAAAAATCGTCTCATTTGTTCCAGATCATGATCTGAACGAGTCGCACATACACCCTAGTACATGTTCCTCGACGCTGAGGACATCCTCGAAGGGCAGGGGATTTCGTGACATTTTTGATTGGCTGTCTTGTGTTTCTAATAAGTTGTTTAATAGTTGGCATGCTGAATCGTATACAGAATGGGCTGGTTTAGATCGATCCTAACCGGATGATTATGAATTACTTCCATTTCATATAATATTTTACCAGGTTAAGAAGATAAAATATCAAATCACGGCTCATTCGAATTATGGTTCGAAATGGAATCAAGAATTTATGTGAAATCCCCGGTATTTTCGACCGCGACAACATCAACAATGCCATGGGCTTGGGCTTCTGTTGCTGACATAAAAACATCCCTTTCCATGTCTTCGGATATAACCCATAAAGGCTTGCCGGTTCTTTGTACATAAACCCTTGTGAGGGTTTCGCGGAGTTTCAGTAGTTCTTCCGCTTCCAGGATAAATTCTCCTGTGGGTGCCTCATAAAAAGAACTAGCAGGTTGGTGGATCATAACCCTGATGATATAACATAATGAACGGTTCCTCTATCTCGCACGATCGGTCGAAGGGAAGGGATAAAGAATAACAAGAATAAAAAGATAGAATTAGAATTGAACAACCGTACAGGCATCTTTTATGCATTGCATACGGCTCCGCAATGGAATTTCCTTTTCCCTTCCATCGAAGAAAGAGACAAATAGAATCCATCAGACCCAGATCGTTGAATGATCCATTTACCATCTTTCCTTTCGGAGGAGTCAAAAAATACTATGATGGTTCCGTTGCTTTATATATTTATCTCGTCTGTGATTCAGCAATCCCAAAGTTTCTTTATGATCCGATCAAATAAGGAAAAAATGATCTTTTTTTTTTTTCATTTTCGTACTCTTTCATAACATAAATATCGGAAAGAGGCTTCTGGTGTGAAAGCAAAAAAAAGGTTTGTGACGCTGAAATGGACCCCCGATACATAAGATCAAATCGTAAATAACCTTTGTTTCATACTACTATCTCGATATATAATCTCATGTTATGTTATGAAAAAAAAATAATAGTTTGCTCATATCGAACTCGAAGTGCCATGCTATTATTACTTATTATTCATATTCCATATGGCGAAGGCATAGTCTTCTTTTTTTTTTCTCAAATAAAAAAAAACTCATTGGCGCCAAGCGTGAGGGAATGCTAGACGTTTGGTAATTTCTCCTCCGACTAGGAGAAAAGATCCCATTGAAGCGGCTAATCCCATGCATATTGTATGTATGTCTGGTGGCACAAATTGCATAGTATCATAAATAGCTATTCCTGGTATTACCCATCCGCCGGGAGAGTTTATAAACAAATACAGATCCCTGGTATCATCCTCTATACTGAGATATACCATGAGACCAACAAGTTGATTCGAGATCTCGCTATCAACCTCTTGTCCTAAAAAAAGTAATCTTTCTCGATGAAGTCGGTTGATTAGGACAAAATTGTATCCCTTAGGAACCGCACACGCACCTTTGGATGCATACGGTTCAAAAAATCAAAATTGCGAAAAAAAAAAAAGAATTCATTGAACTTATCGAACTAACCCCTCATTGATGTATTCTTTCATCGAGATCCAAATCACGATGTAATTTTCTTGTTCCTAAATGGGCCTCTTCAATTCTTTTAGGTTTATGCTCTACTCCGGGTAAAGATCTGCCCGAATTCTATTTGCACATATAGGACAAATGATCACAGTACCGCTTCTTTTTGTTCCGACTTCTTTTTTTTTTTCAATTCGTTTTCATGTTCATGCCTTCCGCCAAATATTCGACTAATCATATTATTCCATTAATTGGTAGTTTTAGAGGTATAAATAGGGATCATTTATGATACGAGTAGTAATCATACATAGATTACCAATTTGGTATTTTTTGAACGGAGCCTGGATACTTCATTTTATTGGTCCAAGCCAACCATAAATTCTTCTAATTGAGAATATTGATCCCACAACCAACAAATAAATTGATCTAATTGCATTGCACTTCACGCTCCGAATTGAATTATTGATGGTTTAATCAATCTTTCTTGGGTGAAACAGAGGATATCTCGATCGGGGGAGAGAACGGGGAAATCCCATATGACCCAATATGTCTGACAAGTCGCACTATACGTCAACCCAAACTGCATCTTCCTCTCCAGGACTCCGAAAAGGTACTTTTGGAACACCAATAGGCATAAAATGAAAGAAAAATTAAGTACTCTATTTCACTTTGATGTGGAAACGTAACAATGGGTTTATTGTCTTCATAATATTGTCGTTTATCGTATTTTATCCATAGATTGGAAGGTTCATGGAGAAGACGGGTTGAATAAAGGAAAATTCGTACAAATGGATCGTTCGAAGGATGAACAAGTATCTATGCATTCGCTCACAAAAATAGGATCAATCCCCCCATTGCGTATTGGTACTTATCGAGTATAGAATAGATCTGCTTCTCTTTGTTCCTACGAACAGAATTGTTAAATTATTACCAATGGAACGGAATAAATATTAACTCTTGCTTTGAGATAATCCACTGAAAAGGCGAGGTCCATAGCATCAATCAGTCTTTTCCAATGTGATAAAGTTACATAGTGTCTATTTTTTCTTTGATAAAATAAGGGGTATTTCCATGGGTTTGCCTTGGTATCGTGTTCATACCGTCGTATTGAATGATCCCGGTCGGTTACTTTCTGTCCATATAATGCATACAGCTCTAGTTTCTGGTTGGGCCGGTTCGATGGCTCTATACGAATTAGCCGTTTTTGATCCCTCTGATCCCGTCCTTGATCCAATGTGGAGACAAGGTATGTTCGTTATACCCTTCATGACTCGTTTAGGGATAACCAATTCATGGGGTGGTTGGAGTATCACAGGAGGAACTATAACGAATCCGGGTATTTGGAGTTACGAAGGTGTGGCTGGGGCACATATTGTGTTTTCTGGCTTGTGCTTCTTAGCAGCCATCTGGCATTGGGTGTATTGGGACCTAGAAATATTCTGTGATGAACGTACGGGAAAACCCTCTTTGGATTTGCCCAAGATCTTTGGAATTCATTTATTTCTCTCAGGGGTGGCTTGCTTTGGGTTTGGCGCATTTCATGTAACAGGCTTGTATGGTCCTGGAATATGGGTGTCCGATCCTTATGGTCTAACCGGAAAAGTACAATCTGTAAATCCAGCGTGGGGCGCAGAAGGTTTTGATCCTTTTGTTCCGGGAGGAATAGCCTCTCATCATATTGCAGCGGGGACATTGGGGATATTGGCGGGACTATTCCATCTTAGTGTCCGCCCGCCCCAACGTTTATACAAAGGATTACGTATGGGCAATATTGAAACTGTACTTTCTAGTAGTATCGCTGCTGTCTTTTTTGCAGCTTTCGTCGTTGCTGGAACTATGTGGTATGGTTCAGCAACTACTCCCATAGAATTATTTGGTCCCACTCGTTATCAGTGGGATCAGGGATACTTCCAGCAAGAAATATATCGAAGAGTTGGAGCCGGGCTAGCCGAAAATCTGAGTTTATCGGAAGCTTGGTCTAAAATTCCCGAAAAATTAGCTTTTTATGATTACATCGGTAATAATCCGGCGAAGGGGGGATTATTCAGAGCAGGCTCAATGGACAATGGGGATGGAATAGCTGTTGGATGGTTAGGACACCCCATCTTTAGAGATAAAGAGGGGCATGAGCTTTTTGTACGTCGTATGCCTACTTTTTTTGAAACATTTCCGGTGGTTTTGGTAGACGGAGACGGAATTGTGAGAGCGGATGTTCCTTTTAGAAGGGCAGAATCGAAGTATAGTGTCGAACAAGTAGGTGTAACTGTTGAGTTCTATGGTGGCGAACTCAATGGGGTCAGTTATGGCGATCCTGCTACTGTGAAAAAATATGCTAGACGTGCCCAATTGGGTGAAATTTTTGAATTAGATCGTGCTACTTTGAAATCCGATGGTGTTTTTCGTAGCAGTCCAAGGGGTTGGTTTACTTTTGGACATGCTACGTTTGCTTTGCTCTTCTTTTTCGGACACATTTGGCATGGGGCTAGAACCTTGTTCAGAGATGTTTTTGCTGGTATTGACCCTGATTTGGATGCTCAAGTGGAATTTGGAACATTCCAAAAACTTGGAGATCCAACTACAAGGCGACAAGTAGTCTGATACAACATTACTCTAGCGTCTTTTGCCTCTATTTGATTTTTTTTTGATTTGACATAAGGTTAGGGTACCGTAGAAATCTTGATTTTAATCATCGCCTTTTCTTTGACTCTTGCCCTTTCTTTACTTTATCTGGGAAATGTTCCCAAATGCACAGGTGTGGAAGCTATAATTGTAAACCACGATCGAATCCATGGAAGCATTGGTTTATACATTCCTGTTAGTCTCGACTCTAGGGATAATTTTTTTCGCTATCTTTTTTCGAGAACCACCTAAGGTTCCGACAAAAAGGATGAAATGATTTTTTATTATCTCAATTGAAGTAATGAGCCTCCCAATACAATATGGGAGGTTCATTATTTCAACTAGTCCCCGTGCTCCTCGAATGGATCTCTTAGTTGTTGAGAGGGTTGCCCAAAAGCGGTATATAAGGCGTACCCAGTAAAGCTTACAAGTGAACCAGATATGGAGATGGCGACTAGGGTTGCTGTTTCCATTATTAGATAATTTCAAGACCACGACGGATCTACGCTACGAGAAGATCGTTTATTTACAACGGAATAGTATACAAAGTCAACAGATCTCAACCAATGCAATAGGATTTATGGCTACACAAACCATTGAGGGTAGTTCTAGATCTAGGCCAAGACGAACTATTACAGGGAATTTATTGAAACCATTGAATTCGGAATATGGTAAAGTAGCCCCTGGATGGGGAACTACTCCTTTGATGGGTGTCGCAATGGCTCTGTTTGCGATATTCCTATCTATTATTTTGGAGATTTATAATTCTTCCGTTTTACTGGATGGAATTTCAATGAGTTAGGTCCATAAGAACCATGAAGTCCTAGTTTTCAATCAAAAATGAATTACTTAGGGATCAGATTTCTAGGCTATTCCGGTAGTTCGACCGTGGAATTCCGTTGTTTCGGTATTTCCGGAATATGAGTGTGTGACTTGTTATAATTGATCCTATTGATAGTACAGAGAATGGGTCTGTCATCTCGATCGAGATGGTTCTGCCTCGTCAGATATTCATTCTAGTATCTGAAGCACGGAATATAATCAAGAAATATTTGAACTATGATTCATACCTACTATTCAGACCTCGCGACCGGACTCCAAAAAATGAGAGGTATTTCATAAATTGAACGATTTTTCTTCCTTCAGAATCATGCTTTTTTGACCGAAGGACAAATGTTTCTCTGGATTTTTAGTCATTACATCCATTCATTGAATAAGTGATGATCAAATGGTTCTTACTCAGAGAACCTTTGGGCTTAGCTTGGGGGCTTTATTGAATCATCGTGGTTCTAGTATGAATCTGAGGTTTCAATCGATTCATAGGGTCTCAACAAGAGAATTCCTATCAATAGGAAACAAAACAATAGTAAATCCGCATTACGCACAAACAAAAACAAGAAATCAAATAACAAATAAATAAAATAGGGGAAGAGAAGATTCAAGAGGCCTATAACGATCACCATAAAGACAGATGAGCCAACTTGATATTTTGGCATTATCATCACAAAGAAGAGATTTCGGATTTGGGTTCCTTCGTATCTTCAGGGATGATTGAATCAAGTGGCTAAGAAGTTTCAAACTTTCTATTACATATCCGTTGCAACCAGTATTTGGGTGTTTCCGCTTGAGCCGTACGAGATGAAATTCTCATATACGGTTCTCAGAGGGGGAGTCCCCTTGGTTTACCTATCTCAATAAAGTATATGATTGGTTCGAGGAGCGTCTCGAGATTCAGGCGATTGCGGATGATATAACTAGTAAATATGTTCCTCCTCATGTCAACATATTTCATTGCCTAGGGGGGATTACACTTACTTGTTTTT
>NW_027519279.1:22500-27500 GCF_043159265.1 Tasmannia lanceolata
CCCATGTAGAAAAGGAATAAATAAATCAATCAAATTACGGGAAGCTTCGTGAAGTGCTTCTTTAGGAGTTAAACTTCCATTCGTCCATATTTCTAGAAAAAGTATCTCTTGTTTCTCATTCCCATTCCCATAAGAATGAATACTATGATTCGCATTTCGAACAGGCATGGATACAGCCTCTATAGGATAACTTCCATCTTGATCGTTATTTGGGGTTTTCATACGATATCCGCGATCCCTCTCGATTTGTAATCCAATACACAAATCAATTGGTTCTGTCAGGCTAGCTATATGCTGTGTAGTATCAACCATTTTCACAGAAGGTGGCGAGATGATATCTTGAGCAGTTACGCATCTCGGACCCCTGACGAAAATAGATGCGTCGCAAGTTCCATACAGATTACTTCTCAATACAATTTCTTTCAAATTCATGAAAATTTCATGTACTGATTCTTCAATACCGACTATCGTAGAATATTCATGTGGTATCTTATCAGATTTTGCGCGTGTGATACATGTTCCTTCTATTTCTCTCCAAGTAAAGCCCTTCGCATAGCGATACCTATCATATCTGCTTGACCTTTCATAAGCGGGGACAGAATGAAACGTCCATAGGAAAGGCGCTTACTGTCTGTTCTTGATTCAACACACTTCCACTGTAGTGTCCGAGTGGATACTGCTACTTCCTCTCGAACCATACTAATATTATTGATCAGATCATTGAATCATTTATTTCTCTTGAAATCAGTTCAATTCTTATTTCTACACACGCCTTTTTTTAGGAGGTCTACATCCATTATGTGGCATAGGGGTTACGTCACGTACGAAACTTAATAGTATACCACTTCTGCGAATGGCTCGTAATGCTGCATCTCTTCCGAGACCAGGACCCTTTATCATGACTTCTGCTCGTTGCATACCCTGATCCACTACTGTACGAATAGCATTTCCTGCTGCGGTTTGAGCAGCAAATGGTGTCCCTCTTCTTGTGCCTCTGAATCCACAAGTACCAGCGGAGGACCAAGAAACCACCCGACCTCGCATATCCGTAACAGTTACAATGGTATTGTTGAAACTCGCTTGAACATGAATAACTCCTTTTGGTATTCTACGTCCATTCTTACGTGAACTAATACGCCCATTCCTACGCGAACCAATTCTTGGTATAGGTTTTGTCATATTTTAGCATCTCATAAATATGAGTCAGAGATATACGGATATATCCATTTCATGTCAAAACAGATCCTTTATTTGTACAACGGGTCCCTTACTTTAGAAAGGCCCTTTTTAGAAAGATTACCCTTGTCTCTGTTTATGTCTCGGATTGAAACAAATTACTATAATTCGTCCTCGCCTACGGATCAGTCGACATTTTTCGCAAATTTTACGAACAGAAGCCCTTATTTTCATATTTGTCATTCCTTAATTCCGAATCTACTCTTTTGAAGAAAATAAGTCTCTTGAAATTTTGAACCTCGAATTGTATCCCCATGGAAGAAATGTTTAAAAAGTCACCTAATCGTTCGAACCTTTGTTGCGAAGTCTATAAATTATACGTCCCTTGGTTGAATCATAACGACTTACTTCGATTTTGACTCTATCTCCTGGTAGTATCCGTATAAAACTACGTCGGATCCTCCCCGAAACATAACCTAGAATCAGATCTTCATTATCTAAACGAACCCGGAACATACCATTTGGAAGTGATTCAGTAATTAAACCTTCATGAATCAATTTTTGTTCTTTCATTTCAGGTAACCCCCTTGAAGTATCAACTAATGGAGGAGGAGTGATATTAGACAACCTGCCTTTTCTCTCTTTTTCACAAATCGAAAGTTACGGATCAAATTCGGATATTCAGAAGGATCACCATATATAACATAAAATTTCTCCTCCAATTCTTTTTAGTCGAGCTTCTCGATCTGTCATTATACCTCGAGAAGTAGAAAGAATTACAATACCTATTCCACCTAAAATCCTAGGAATTCGTTTATAGTTGGAATAGATTCGTAGACCGGGTCGGCTGATACACTTTAAAATATTTCTATATGTTCCTTTCTGATTCCTTCTATGTCGCAGGGTTAAAACCAAGAAATATTTCTTGTTTTCTCGATGTTTCCTAACATTTTCAATAAAACCTTCTCGTAGAAGTATTTTAATAATGTTTTCGGTTATATTAGTAGATGCTATTCGAGCTGTTCTTTTTTTATCCATGTCAGCATTTCTTATAGAAGTTATTATATCGGCAATAGTGTCCTTACTCATGACGAACTATAATTATTAGGGCTTCCCCATTTTGATATAATCAACATGTTCTGTTTTTTTTTTTTCTTGATTTTCATTTTCACTTTCAATTTTTTTTTTTATGAATTATTAAAGGTATATGCATAAGACACAATCTACTAATGGATTTGATCTACTTCAGATACCCTACTATATAATGGTCTCATCTACTAGTCTTTATAATACCTCAGGAGCTAATGAGACTATTTTAGTGAAATTCAACTGTCTCAATTCCCGAGCGATCGCGCCAAAAACTCGAGTTCCTTTTGGATTTCCTTCTTGATCAATGACAACCGCTGCATTGTCATCATATCGTATTATCATACCGTTGTCACGTTTGAGTTCTTTACATGTACGTACAATTACAGCTCTGATCACTTCTGATCTTTCGAGAGGCATATTGGGTACTGCTTCTTTGATTACAGCAACAATAACATCACCGATATGAGCATATCGGCGATTACTAGCTCCGATTATTCGAATACACATCAATTCTCGAGCCCCGCTGTTGTCCGCTACATTCAAATGGGTCTGAGGTTGAATCATATCATTTTTTTTTTTTTGAATCTCTTATTTCAATGCAAAGGGCGAAGGAAAAAAGAAAGAAATATTGTCTGTCCAGAAATAAATAAATCTGCAATTGTATTTTTCATCAAAAATACTCCTTTCTTTTGGTTTCACATCCCTATCCCACAATAACGAATTGAGTTCGTATAGGCATTTTGCACGCAGCTATTGAAATAGCTGCTCTGGCTACAGTTTCTGAGACTCCGCCCATTTCATAAAGTATTCGACCCGGTTTAACGACGGATACCCAATATTCGGGGGATCCCTTACCCGAACCCATACGTGTTTCTGTGGGTCTGACTGTAACGGGTTTGTCGGGAAATATACGTACCCAGATTTTTCCACCACGACGCGCATATCGTGTCATTGCTCGTCGCCCTGCTTCTATTTGTCTAGATGTGATCCAAGCGGGTTCAAGTGCCTGAAGAGCGTATCTACCGAAACAAATACGATTGCCTCGATAAGATATTCCCTTCATTCTTCCTCTATGTTGTTTACGGAATCTGGTTCTTTTGGGGTTATAGTTGATGGTTGTTTCTCAACCCCATCTCTACTGCAGAACCGGACATGAGAGTTTCGTCTCATCCAGCTCCTCGCGAATGAAACGATTCAATAATATTACAAATACACATGTATTTAATGAATAATACACTGAATCATGGGATTTCTTGATAGTTAATCCATCATGTAGGAATCTGTATATCTTGTATATACAGCAGCTAGACGTATCTTTCTATTTCGATTTATAATTTATAGGACGTATATTTCTATTTATGGATAATGAATGCCTTTCTTTTTATAACGAATCCTTCTTTTGGCCTTTACTGAATGGAATCGCCCAAAATTTTGCAATCCAATAAGGAAAGGTTCGCGGGCGAATATTGACTCTTTAAAATCTGCTTCATTCGTAGGGTCAACCCATGACCTTTCAGAATAAATAAAAGGGTTCTTGGTTGGTTTCGCCATCCCACCCAATGAATCATTAGGATTCGTTTTTAATAGAATCTTGTGCAGTCACAGGTTCCGTCGTTCCCATAGCTTCTCCATTAATGGTTAGGTCTGAACTCTACAGTGGAGCTCCCAATTTCATTTGTTCCCGAGTCAATCTCCTCAGTCTCTATTGACTCGAGGCTCTTTATTATTTTCATTTTTCCTATGAACCGGATTCATCTACTTATAAACGAATCCGTATTGATGCTTTATCACGCTGCCTTTTATGAGATGATTCATAGACCATACATATTGGAATCATATAGCATTGATTGATATTCTCCTCCTTTCTTTCTCTCACCCCTCCTTTTACCCATATCCCTCTATTTTCGCTTTACAAACCATAATCAGATTTTTTTTTCCTTTATGAAAAAAAAAAAAACGATTTCAGTTGCTACAACTATATGATCAACACATCATATAGTGACTGCTTTCTTGGATCTCGATAATACGAAGCAATGAGCTGGTTATTAGTTCTCTAGTTATTAGTTATGGGCTGGTCCATTGTTTTTTTTTTTTTTGAATCCAACTCTAAAGAAAAAACCAACGAGTCACACACTAAGCATAGCAATTCTACCAAATGATCAATCGAATTTTTATTCAACCCTATATAATTATAATTAATAATTAGAAATAATTAATAATTCTAATTAGAATTGTTCATTTTTGATTGAAGGGAAAAAGAATGAATGAAAGAGTTTGTCATTTTTTGTTCTATCGCAGTATAGAATGGGAAGGAAAGACCCATTATTGCTCATCTACAAATATCCAAATTTTGATGCCTAATACCCCATAGATAGTTCGAACTGTATAGGAACAATGATCAATTTTAGCTCGAATGGTTTGTAGGGGAACCCTACCTTCTCTGATCCATTCGACACGTGCAATTTCTTTTCCGTCGATACGCCCTGCAATTTGCACTTGAATTCCTTTTGTATCAGCTTGTTCAGTTAATTCAATAGCTTTTTTCATTGCCTTTCGAAACGAAACTCTATTCTTTAATTGTAGAGCTATATATTCTGCAAGAATATTAGGTTGTCCATAAGGTTTTGCAACTCTTGTGATAGCAATGTTAAGTCTCCGGTTCACAGAACGAAACCCTTTTTGTACATTGATCCGTAATTCTTCGATTCCTCGCGTTCGACCCTCTATTAACAAAT
>NW_027519280.1:0-10000 GCF_043159265.1 Tasmannia lanceolata
TTTCTTGTTACTTGTCTATGCGGAACCGCGTGTCATTCAATCAAAAATTGATCAAATTTCTGTAGTATAGGGTTTCAAGTATTGGCTTTGGACTAGAAACTGAAGTTCTTAGTAAAGTTTGAGTCAACGGGTTCTAGTTCTAATAATTAATGAACGAGATTATCATATTCCACACAATTCAATTAGATGCAAAATATAGAAATCCCCTCTCATGGTTGTAGAAAAGATATTTTTCTTTTTTTCTAATCCTTTCATTTCAAGTAATTGGTTGGTTCTACAGTAGTAGATAGTATTCGATGAAAGAAGAGAAGAAACAATAAATAGTTTGAACAATCAATATTCGTGATGCAACCATTACTGGATTAGATCCAAAGGTTCCTTCTTGACCTAGCTACAAGGATGGAACTCCATGATATGGAAAGACAGACTGTGGAACCTAAAAGGATAATAGGAATTGATAAATTGAAAAAGAAAAGAAATAAATGGTCAAAATGGAAATTCTTTTGAAATCCAATTCTTTTATTCTATAGTTATTCAAAGATAATTTCATTTTTGAATGAAGTTACACGACACAGTTCTTCTGACTATTACTTTACTCACGAGTTGCTCAATGAATCTGTTGATTTGAAATCCCGACATTGGTAGATGTCACAGATGATAAATCAATCTTTTTTTTTTTTTCTACCTCTGCTACTCTATCTTTGTCAGTGCCGTCTATAATGACTGATGAATCAAGAACTTTCAATTGGAACTGATTCTGTCAATTGGTATTTTTTCTGATCATCACATCTCGCAAAAATTGAAACTTAGGTAAGTGCTTTATAAACATATGTAAAAAAAAAAAGAACGTATCTCATTTAGCTCCTTCATGCCCACTATAACTAGTTATTTCGGTTTTCTACTAGCTGCTTCAACTATAACCCCAGCTCTATTGATTGGTCTGAGCAAGATACGACTTATTTGAAATTAATTGAATGAATAATTCATCAAAATAAATAGTTCTGTGAGATTTCAGGTATTCGATAGTTCCTTCCCGCGTTAATACCAATTCTTGATCATTGAGATTCATGGGTGATTCGGAGTAATATTTAGGGATAGATATTACCTCTATTTTTACCCTTTCCAACAAATTGAAATGATTGAAGTTTTTCTATTTGGAATCGTCTTAGGTCTAATTCCTATTACTTTGGCCGGATTATTCGTAACTGCATATTTACAATACAGACGCGGAGATCAGTTGGACCTTTGATTGAGTAACATCTCTTTTTTGATTGACCTCCTTCTTAAGCTGCAGGAGGTCAAATTCAGGTTGCAGTTCAAGTTAGTAAAGTTATTTTATTGTGATTCAACATTACAAAAAACAGAATCACGCTCTGTAGGATTTGAACCTACGACATCGGGTTTTGGAGACCCACGTTCTACCGAACTGAACTAAGAGCGCTTTCTTATGACAGGAGATACAACTGTAAAGAAAGGGATTCTTTTTGTACCCCCAATACACCTTGCATGCATGTAGTATCATAAAATGCAAAATTATGTCCAGTCCAGTCCAATTTGAATCGATCTCAACTGATCCCTCGTTACTGCCCATAGGAGAAGTAATAGGTAGGGATGACAGGATTTGAACCCGTGACATTTTTTACCCAAAACAAACGCGCTACCAAGCTGCGCTACATCCCTTTCAATTGTTGTACAGTTTCATTGTAGGGAATCCTTGTCTTGTTTTCCACATCGTTATTTCCTAATATCTAGAGACAATTTCTCTTGCCATTTCTTCTTTTTGATTTCATATAATCAAAGAATTATATACATATGAAACCTAACGTATAAAAAAATGAATATTTATCGGTAATGCTCAGTAAGAAAGGGTCATCTTTTTCTGTTTTAGGGACAAGTAGATCTAATCCACCGGATTATTGTACATATTCATTTTCATTTTAGTTCGGGATTAGGGATTTCGTGTACAAATACAAGTGATCTTTAGCTACAGATACATCTGATCATATATGTATTCCAATAAAGAAGGAGGATTTTCAATGCGAGATATAAAAACATATCTCTCCGTGGCACCTGTGCTAACTACGCTATGGTTCGGGTCTTTAGCAGGTCTATTGATAGAGATCAATCGTTTATTCCCAGATGCGTTGACATTCCCCTTTTTTTCATTCTAGTTATTGACATGGGAAGGGGTGAAGAAGATTAGAGATACAACAAATTCTCTGTGACTAATCCACCCTTTTGAATTTTTTTTTTAAGTTGTTTAGGAAGGAAAGAGAAAGAAAAGTGGATTAAACCTCAGCGAAACTCGGGCTCAGCATAGAATTAATAGAGGGAGAACAGAAATAGAAATGTGGGTCTAGGACAGGCTGTTCAAGAGCATACAAGATAGTAAATGAAATACTGACTGGGATTAGAAATAATGGATAGTTAGAAATAATTGTATTACTTATTATTACTCTATTGATTGCAGCGAAATCTTTCATAATTGGATTTCGAGTTATCAGTTAGCAACTTCTATTTATTTTTCCTTCTTTTCGTATTCTTCGATTCAGATCGAAAATAGAAGAGTGGAGGGAATCCAAAATCCAAAGGAGGTTCATGGCCAAGGGTAAAGATGTCAGAATAAGAGTTATTTTGGAATGTACCAGTTGTGTCCGAAATGATTTAAATAAGGAATCGCGGGGCATTTCCAGATATATTACTCAAAAGAATCGACACAATACGCCTAGTCGATTGGACTTGAGAAAATTCTGTCCTTATTGTTACAAGCATACGATTCATGGGGAGATAAAGAAATAGATCGAACAGAATAGAATGTCTGTTCCACCCTTCCAAGGAACAGGACAAAATTACATATAGATAGATATATAAAATATAAACAAATCAAGTACTATTACTATTTCGGTCGGATCCGAAACCGAAATGAATGAAGAAATAAGATTTTAGAGATAAGGAATAAATCATGGATAAATCCAAGCGACCCTTTCGTAAATCCAAGCGATCTTTTCGTAGGCGTTTGCCCCCAATTGGATCGGGGGATCGAATTGATTATAGAAATATGAGTTTAATTAGTCGATTTATTAGTGAACAAGGAAAAATATTATCTAGACGAGTGAATAGATTGACCTTGAAACAACAACGATTAATTACTATTGCTATAAAACAAGCTCGTATTTTATCTTCGTTACCTTTTCTTAATAATGAGAAACAATTTGAAAGAACCGAGTCGACCCCTAGAACTGCTGGTCCTAAAACCAGAAATAAATAGGCCTACTTCTCAATTGAATCAAAACTCTAATTGGAATTCAAACTCAGATTGAGGTTTTGTTCGAAAAAGCCGAGATACTTGATTGTCGCGTCGTAAGAAAAAAAAAAAAGAATGAATGGGGAAGAAAAAATATTTTTTTTTATTGAAAAGTGTTCGTTCATTTCTAATATTTATCATATTCATTTCTACTCTACCTTCCCGGAGTTCATTCTCCGGGGAACTCCGTTTAAATCATTTCGGTGAATTCGTTCCAGTCGCCTTATTTGATAATCTCATTTGAAATCATGTAAATGCAATTCCTATTTGATATAGCTATTTGTGCAAGTATTTTACGATTAAGAAGCAACTGCCTCTTGTACAGATCGTGCATTAATCGACTATAACTATAGGATACCCCATTTTCACGAGTTACTGCATTTATCCGAGTGATCCACAAACGACGAAAATCTCTCTTTTGCCTGCATCTATCCCGATGACTGGAAACCAAAGCTCTCATTTTCTGTTGAGTAGTAGTTCGAGTAAGTCTTGAATGAGCCCCTCGAAAGGTTGATGCAAATAAACGAATTTTTGTTCGACGTCTCCGAGCTATATATCCCCGCCTAACTCTGGTCATTGAATCAAATGAAACCTTGATGAATAACTAATTGATTTCTTTTCTTTCAGTCATTCTTTTCCCCTCCCCTAGTTTATTAGTAACAAAACGGATTCTTCCGATGTATAAAATAAAAATTCCAATGGCTTTTGCTACTATGACCTTCCCAACCACGATTTTTGATTTCTTCCAGGCATTTCACCTCGGAATAAGAAATTGTACCGATATTAGATATAAAATATCTAGTAAATAGGTAGTAATAAATAGAGAAAAATGGAGAAATAAATAAATAGTGGCTTCCATCGTTTCTATGATTACTTCTTAAACGGTGAGGTCCTCTCTATACACCGGAGCTCCTTCCCCCATTTAATCAATGTTATTAGTAACTTGTACAGTTCACACTCTTTGGCTCTACCCATAAAATTATCCAGTATATAGGTCTTTTCACAATGAGATCCATCCATACAGTGACGGCATTTAATTATGAAGGTTGGCTAGGTAGCTAACCCTGTTAGTCCGTTCTTGCAAGAGTAGAAGCATAATCTTTCTGCTTTTAAAATACTATTTTCCCCGCTTAATGGATAACCATTTGCTACCAATGGGGAATTGATTTTCATCTCAAATCGAGGTGATTGGATTTGCACCAATGGAAACCATAAATTCCATACACAATAGAGGTATATGATAGATCTTTATTTTGAGATAGTGAATGGAATGGAGTTCTTCCATTCTATCCTACTCATTGGTACTGGTCATTGATACTGGAAAAATCGTCTCATTTGTTCCAGATCATGATCTGAACGAGTCGCACATACACCCTAGTACATGTTCCTCGACGCTGAGGACATCCTCGAAGGGCAGGGGATTTCGTGACATTTTTGATTGGCTGTCTTGTGTTTCTAATAAGTTGTTTAATAGTTGGCATGCTGAATCGTATACAGAATGGGCTGGTTTAGATCGATCCTAACCGGATGATTATGAATTACTTCCATTTCATATAATATTTTACCAGGTTAAGAAGATAAAATATCAAATCACGGCTCATTCGAATTATGGTTCGAAATGGAATCAAGAATTTATGTGAAATCCCCGGTATTTTCGACCGCGACAACATCAACAATGCCATGGGCTTGGGCTTCTGTTGCTGACATAAAAACATCCCTTTCCATGTCTTCGGATATAACCCATAAAGGCTTGCCGGTTCTTTGTACATAAACCCTTGTGAGGGTTTCGCGGAGTTTCAGTAGTTCTTCCGCTTCCAGGATAAATTCTCCTGTGGGTGCCTCATAAAAAGAACTAGCAGGTTGGTGGATCATAACCCTGATGATATAACATAATGAACGGTTCCTCTATCTCGCACGATCGGTCGAAGGGAAGGGATAAAGAATAACAAGAATAAAAAGATAGAATTAGAATTGAACAACCGTACAGGCATCTTTTATGCATTGCATACGGCTCCGCAATGGAATTTCCTTTTCCCTTCCATCGAAGAAAGAGACAAATAGAATCCATCAGACCCAGATCGTTGAATGATCCATTTACCATCTTTCCTTTCGGAGGAGTCAAAAAATACTATGATGGTTCCGTTGCTTTATATATTTATCTCGTCTGTGATTCAGCAATCCCAAAGTTTCTTTATGATCCGATCAAATAAGGAAAAAATGATCTTTTTTTTTTTTCATTTTCGTACTCTTTCATAACATAAATATCGGAAAGAGGCTTCTGGTGTGAAAGCAAAAAAAAGGTTTGTGACGCTGAAATGGACCCCCGATACATAAGATCAAATCGTAAATAACCTTTGTTTCATACTACTATCTCGATATATAATCTCATGTTATGTTATGAAAAAAAAATAATAGTTTGCTCATATCGAACTCGAAGTGCCATGCTATTATTACTTATTATTCATATTCCATATGGCGAAGGCATAGTCTTCTTTTTTTTTTCTCAAATAAAAAAAAACTCATTGGCGCCAAGCGTGAGGGAATGCTAGACGTTTGGTAATTTCTCCTCCGACTAGGAGAAAAGATCCCATTGAAGCGGCTAATCCCATGCATATTGTATGTATGTCTGGTGGCACAAATTGCATAGTATCATAAATAGCTATTCCTGGTATTACCCATCCGCCGGGAGAGTTTATAAACAAATACAGATCCCTGGTATCATCCTCTATACTGAGATATACCATGAGACCAACAAGTTGATTCGAGATCTCGCTATCAACCTCTTGTCCTAAAAAAAGTAATCTTTCTCGATGAAGTCGGTTGATTAGGACAAAATTGTATCCCTTAGGAACCGCACACGCACCTTTGGATGCATACGGTTCAAAAAATCAAAATTGCGAAAAAAAAAAAAGAATTCATTGAACTTATCGAACTAACCCCTCATTGATGTATTCTTTCATCGAGATCCAAATCACGATGTAATTTTCTTGTTCCTAAATGGGCCTCTTCAATTCTTTTAGGTTTATGCTCTACTCCGGGTAAAGATCTGCCCGAATTCTATTTGCACATATAGGACAAATGATCACAGTACCGCTTCTTTTTGTTCCGACTTCTTTTTTTTTTTCAATTCGTTTTCATGTTCATGCCTTCCGCCAAATATTCGACTAATCATATTATTCCATTAATTGGTAGTTTTAGAGGTATAAATAGGGATCATTTATGATACGAGTAGTAATCATACATAGATTACCAATTTGGTATTTTTTGAACGGAGCCTGGATACTTCATTTTATTGGTCCAAGCCAACCATAAATTCTTCTAATTGAGAATATTGATCCCCAACCAACAAATAAATTGATCTAATTGCATTGCACTTCACGCTCCGAATTGAATTATTGATGGTTTAATCAATCTTTCTTGGGTGAAACAGAGGATATCTCGATCGGGGGAGAGAACGGGGAAATCCCATATGACCCAATATGTCTGACAAGTCGCACTATACGTCAACCCAAACTGCATCTTCCTCTCCAGGACTCCGAAAAGGTACTTTTGGAACACCAATAGGCATAAAATGAAAGAAAAATTAAGTACTCTATTTCACTTTGATGTGGAAACGTAACAATGGGTTTATTGTCTTCATAATATTGTCGTTTATCGTATTTTATCCATAGATTGGAAGGTTCATGGAGAAGACGGGTTGAATAAAGGAAAATTCGTACAAATGGATCGTTCGAAGGATGAACAAGTATCTATGCATTCGCTCACAAAAATAGGATCAATCCCCCCATTGCGTATTGGTACTTATCGAGTATAGAATAGATCTGCTTCTCTTTGTTCCTACGAACAGAATTGTTAAATTATTACCAATGGAACGGAATAAATATTAACTCTTGCTTTGAGATAATCCACTGAAAAGGCGAGGTCCATAGCATCAATCAGTCTTTTCCAATGTGATAAAGTTACATAGTGTCTATTTTTTCTTTGATAAAATAAGGGGTATTTCCATGGGTTTGCCTTGGTATCGTGTTCATACCGTCGTATTGAATGATCCCGGTCGGTTACTTTCTGTCCATATAATGCATACAGCTCTAGTTTCTGGTTGGGCCGGTTCGATGGCTCTATACGAATTAGCCGTTTTTGATCCCTCTGATCCCGTCCTTGATCCAATGTGGAGACAAGGTATGTTCGTTATACCCTTCATGACTCGTTTAGGGATAACCAATTCATGGGGTGGTTGGAGTATCACAGGAGGAACTATAACGAATCCGGGTATTTGGAGTTACGAAGGTGTGGCTGGGGCACATATTGTGTTTTCTGGCTTGTGCTTCTTAGCAGCCATCTGGCATTGGGTGTATTGGGACCTAGAAATATTCTGTGATGAACGTACGGGAAAACCCTCTTTGGATTTGCCCAAGATCTTTGGAATTCATTTATTTCTCTCAGGGGTGGCTTGCTTTGGGTTTGGCGCATTTCATGTAACAGGCTTGTATGGTCCTGGAATATGGGTGTCCGATCCTTATGGTCTAACCGGAAAAGTACAATCTGTAAATCCAGCGTGGGGCGCAGAAGGTTTTGATCCTTTTGTTCCGGGAGGAATAGCCTCTCATCATATTGCAGCGGGGACATTGGGGATATTGGCGGGACTATTCCATCTTAGTGTCCGCCCGCCCCAACGTTTATACAAAGGATTACGTATGGGCAATATTGAAACTGTACTTTCTAGTAGTATCGCTGCTGTCTTTTTTGCAGCTTTCGTCGTTGCTGGAACTATGTGGTATGGTTCAGCAACTACTCCCATAGAATTATTTGGTCCCACTCGTTATCAGTGGGATCAGGGATACTTCCAGCAAGAAATATATCGAAGAGTTGGAGCCGGGCTAGCCGAAAATCTGAGTTTATCGGAAGCTTGGTCTAAAATTCCCGAAAAATTAGCTTTTTATGATTACATCGGTAATAATCCGGCGAAGGGGGGATTATTCAGAGCAGGCTCAATGGACAATGGGGATGGAATAGCTGTTGGATGGTTAGGACACCCCATCTTTAGAGATAAAGAGGGGCATGAGCTTTTTGTACGTCGTATGCCTACTTTTTTTGAAACATTTCCGGTGGTTTTGGTAGACGGAGACGGAATTGTGAGAGCGGATGTTCCTTTTAGAAGGGCAGAGAATCGAAGTATAGTGTCGAACAAGTAGGTGTAACTGTTGAGTTCTATGGTGGCGAACTCAATGGGGTCAGTTATGGCGATCCTGCTACTGTGAAAAAATATGCTAGACGTGCCCAATTGGGTGAAATTTTTGAATTAGATCGTGCTACTTTGAAATCCGATGGTGTTTTTCGTAGCAGTCCAAGGGGTTGGTTTACTTTTGGACATGCTACGTTTGCTTTGCTCTTCTTTTTCGGACACATTTGGCATGGGGCTAGAACCTTGTTCAGAGATGTTTTTGCTGGTATTGACCCTGATTTGGATGCTCAAGTGGAATTTGGAACATTCCAAAAACTTGGAGATCCAACTACAAGGCGACAAGTAGTCTGATACAACATTACTCTAGCGTCTTTTGCCTCTATTTGATTTTTTTTTGATTTGACATAAGGTTAGGGTACCGTAGAAATCTTGATTTTAATCATCGCCTTTTCTTTGACTCTTGCCCTTTCTTTACTTTATCTGGGAAATGTTCCCAAATGCACAGGTGTGGAAGCTATAATTGTAAACCACGATCGAATCCATGGAAGCATTGGTTTATACATTCCTGTTAGTCTCGACTCTAGGGATAATTTTTTTCGCTATCTTTTTTCGAGAACCACCTAAGGTTCCGACAAAAAGGATGAAATGATTTTTTATTATCTCAATTGAAGTAATGAGCCTCCCAATACAATATGGGAGGTTCATTATTTCAACTAGTCCCCGTGCTCCTCGAATGGATCTCTTAGTTGTTGAGAGGGTTGCCCAAAAGCGGTATATAAGGCGTACCCAGTAAAGCTTACAAGTGAACCAGATATGGAGATGGCGACTAGGGTTGCTGTTTCCATTATTAGATAATTTCAAGACCACGACGGATCTACGCTACGAGAAGATCGTTTATTTACAACGGAATAGTATACAAAGTCAACAGATCTCAACCAATGCAATAGGATTTATGGCTACACAAACCATTGAGGGTAGTTCTAGATCTAGGCCAAGACGAACTATTACAGGGAATTTATTGAAACCATTGAATTCGGAATATGGTAAAGTAGCCCCTGGATGGGGAACTACTCCTTTGATGGGTGTCGCAATGGCTCTGTTTGCGATATTCCTATCTATTATTTTGGAGATTTATAATTCTTCCGTTTTACTGGATGGAATTTCAATGAGTTAGGTCCATAAGAACCATGAAGTCCTAGTTTTCAATCAAAAATGAATTACTTAGGGATCAGATTTCTAGGCTATTCCGGTAGTTCGACCGTGGAATTCCGTTGTTTCGGTATTTCCGGAATATGAGTGTGTGACTTGTTATAATTGATCCTATTGATAGTACAGAGAATGGGTCTGTCATCTCGATCGAGATGGTTCTGCCTCGTCAGATATTCATTCTAGTATCTGAAGCACGGAATATAATCAAGAAATATTTGAACTATGATTCATACCTACTATTCAGACCTCGCGACCGGACTCCAAAAAATGAGAGGTATTTCATAAATTGAACGATTTTTCTTCCT
>NW_027519280.1:12500-17947 GCF_043159265.1 Tasmannia lanceolata
TCTTTTTGATCGGTACCGCAGTAGCTCTTTGGTTAGGTATTGGAGCAACATTACCTATTGATAAATCTCTAACTTTAGGTCTTTTTCAAATTGATTGAACTGTGAAATACCATGACGTATGTATCTAGGGAATAGTCGCTTCAAAATGAATCCTCCCTAGATACATTTCTTAAATTTCATTATAGATCCATTATAGATCTATTTCGAATATACGGATCGGGTTGTGCTAAAGATTCAAAACCAATTTGATTCTTCTCTTTCTTTATTTGATTCTTCTCTTTCTTTATAATTCTTCATTTCTTTCTTTATTCTTTATAAAATATAAAATAAAAAGATGAAATAATTCCAATGGATTTAAAACTTATTCTTAGGTAAATCAATTGTGAAATGTTTCTGTAAAATGTCCAATATCCGTTTTACATCTTCTATGCGCAAATGTTCAATTCTCATAAGATCTTCTTGACTCTTACTCAAAAGGTCCAATAATGTATGTATATTGGACCTTTTGAGACAATTATAGGTTCTGGGAGGCAATTCTGATTGGTCAATAAAAATACATTCCAATGCAATTCCTTTTTTGTTTTTCTTTAGATTAGCCAATTTATCCTGAAAGGTAAAAAAAGGTACAGTACCCCTGTTTAGATTGTTTAGATTGTCCTCTAAATTTATGTCCTCTTCCTCCCCATGTAGAAAAGGAATAAATAAATCAATCAAATTACGGGAAGCTTCGTGAAGTGCTTCTTTAGGAGTTAAACTTCCATTCGTCCATATTTCTAGAAAAAGTATCTCTTGTTTCTCATTCCCATTCCCATAAGAATGAATACTATGATTCGCATTTCGAACAGGCATGGATACAGCCTCTATAGGATAACTTCCATCTTGATCGTTATTTGGGGTTTTCATACGATATCCGCGATCCCTCTCGATTTGTAATCCAATACACAAATCAATTGGTTCTGTCAGGCTAGCTATATGCTGTGTAGTATCAACCATTTTCACAGAAGGTGGCGAGATGATATCTTGAGCAGTTACGCATCTCGGACCCCTGACGAAAATAGATGCGTCGCAAGTTCCATACAGATTACTTCTCAATACAATTTCTTTCAAATTCATGAAAATTTCATGTACTGATTCTTCAATACCGACTATCGTAGAATATTCATGTGGTATCTTATCAGATTTTGCGCGTGTGATACATGTTCCTTCTATTTCTCCAAGTAAAGCCCTTCGCATAGCGATACCTATCATATCTGCTTGACCTTTCATAAGCGGGGACAGAATGAAACGTCCATAGGAAAGGCGCTTACTGTCTGTTCTTGATTCAACACACTTCCACTGTAGTGTCCGAGTGGATACTGCTACTTCCTCTCGAACCATACTAATATTATTGATCAGATCATTGAATCATTTATTTCTCTTGAAATCAGTTCAATTCTTATTTCTACACACGCCTTTTTTTAGGAGGTCTACATCCATTATGTGGCATAGGGGTTACGTCACGTACGAAACTTAATAGTATACCACTTCTGCGAATGGCTCGTAATGCTGCATCTCTTCCGAGACCAGGACCCTTTATCATGACTTCTGCTCGTTGCATACCCTGATCCACTACTGTACGAATAGCATTTCCTGCTGCGGTTTGAGCAGCAAATGGTGTCCCTCTTCTTGTGCCTCTGAATCCACAAGTACCAGCGGAGGACCAAGAAACCACCCGACCTCGCATATCCGTAACAGTTACAATGGTATTGTTGAAACTCGCTTGAACATGAATAACTCCTTTTGGTATTCTACGTCCATTCTTACGTGAACTAATACGCCCATTCCTACGCGAACCAATTCTTGGTATAGGTTTTGTCATATTTTAGCATCTCATAAATATGAGTCAGAGATATACGGATATATCCATTTCATGTCAAAACAGATCCTTTATTTGTACAACGGGTCCCTTACTTTAGAAAGGCCCTTTTTAGAAAGATTACCCTTGTCTCTGTTTATGTCTCGGATTGAAACAAATTACTATAATTCGTCCTCGCCTACGGATCAGTCGACATTTTTCGCAAATTTTACGAACAGAAGCCCTTATTTTCATATTTGTCATTCCTTAATTCCGAATCTACTCTTTTGAAGAAAATAAGTCTCTTGAAATTTTGAACCTCGAATTGTATCCCCATGGAAGAAATGTTTAAAAAGTCACCTAATCGTTCGAACCTTTGTTGCGAAGTCTATAAATTATACGTCCCTTGGTTGAATCATAACGACTTACTTCGATTTTGACTCTATCTCCTGGTAGTATCCGTATAAAACTACGTCGGATCCTCCCCGAAACATAACCTAGAATCAGATCTTCATTATCTAAACGAACCCGGAACATACCATTTGGAAGTGATTCAGTAATTAAACCTTCATGAATCAATTTTTGTTCTTTCATTTCAGGTAACCCCCTTGAAGTATCAACTAATGGAGGAGGAGTGATATTAGACAACCTGCCTTTTCTCTCTTTTTCACAAATCGAAAGTTACGGATCAAATTCGGATATTCAGAAGGATCACCATATATAACATAAAATTTCTCCTCCAATTCTTTTTAGTCGAGCTTCTCGATCTGTCATTATACCTCGAGAAGTAGAAAGAATTACAATACCTATTCCACCTAAAATCCTAGGAATTCGTTTATAGTTGGAATAGATTCGTAGACCGGGTCGGCTGATACACTTTAAAATATTTCTATATGTTCCTTTCTGATTCCTTCTATGTCGCAGGGTTAAAACCAAGAAATATTTCTTGTTTTCTCGATGTTTCCTAACATTTTCAATAAAACCTTCTCGTAGAAGTATTTTAATAATGTTTTCGGTTATATTAGTAGATGCTATTCGAGCTGTTCTTTTTTTATCCATGTCAGCATTTCTTATAGAAGTTATTATATCGGCAATAGTGTCCTTACTCATGACGAACTATAATTATTAGGGCTTCCCCATTTTGATATAATCAACATGTTCTGTTTTTTTTTTTTCTTGATTTTCATTTTCACTTTCAATTTTTTTTTTTATGAATTATTAAAGGTATATGCATAAGACACAATCTACTAATGGATTTGATCTACTTCAGATACCCTACTATATAATGGTCTCATCTACTAGTCTTTATAATACCTCAGGAGCTAATGAGACTATTTTAGTGAAATTCAACTGTCTCAATTCCCGAGCGATCGCGCCAAAAACTCGAGTTCCTTTTGGATTTCCTTCTTGATCAATGACAACCGCTGCATTGTCATCATATCGTATTATCATACCGTTGTCACGTTTGAGTTCTTTACATGTACGTACAATTACAGCTCTGATCACTTCTGATCTTTCGAGAGGCATATTGGGTACTGCTTCTTTGATTACAGCAACAATAACATCACCGATATGAGCATATCGGCGATTACTAGCTCCGATTATTCGAATACACATCAATTCTCGAGCCCCGCTGTTGTCCGCTACATTCAAATGGGTCTGAGGTTGAATCATATCATTTTTTTTTTTTTGAATCTCTTATTTCAATGCAAAAGGGCGAAGGAAAAAAGAAAGAAATATTGTCTGTCCAGAAATAAATAAATCTGCAATTGTATTTTTCATCAAAAATACTCCTTTCTTTTGGTTTCACATCCCTATCCCACAATAACGAATTGAGTTCGTATAGGCATTTTGCACGCAGCTATTGAAATAGCTGCTCTGGCTACAGTTTCTGAGACTCCGCCCATTTCATAAAGTATTCGACCCGGTTTAACGACGGATACCCAATATTCGGGGGATCCCTTACCCGAACCCATACGTGTTTCTGTGGGTCTGACTGTAACGGGTTTGTCGGGAAATATACGTACCCAGATTTTCCACCACGACGCGCATATCGTGTCATTGCTCGTCGCCCTGCTTCTATTTGTCTAGATGTGATCCAAGCGGGTTCAAGTGCCTGAAGAGCGTATCTACCGAAACAAATACGATTGCCTCGATAAGATATTCCCTTCATTCTTCCTCTATGTTGTTTACGGAATCTGGTTCTTTTGGGGTTATAGTTGATGGTTGTTTCTCAACCCCATCTCTACTGCAGAACCGGACATGAGAGTTTCGTCTCATCCAGCTCCTCGCGAATGAAACGATTCAATAATATTACAAATACACATGTATTTAATGAATAATACACTGAATCATGGGATTTCTTGATAGTTAATCCATCATGTAGGAATCTGTATATCTTGTATATACAGCAGCTAGACGTATCTTTCTATTTCGATTTATAATTTATAGGACGTATATTTCTATTTATGGATAATGAATGCCTTTCTTTTTATAACGAATCCTTCTTTTGGCCTTTACTGAATGGAATCGCCCAAAATTTTGCAATCCAATAAGGAAAGGTTCGCGGGCGAATATTGACTCTTTAAAATCTGCTTCATTCGTAGGGTCAACCCATGACCTTTCAGAATAAATAAAAGGGTTCTTGGTTGGTTTCGCCATCCCACCCAATGAATCATTAGGATTCGTTTTTAATAGAATCTTGTGCAGTCACAGGTTCCGTCGTTCCCATAGCTTCTCCATTAATGGTTAGGTCTGAACTCTACAGTGGAGCTCCCAATTTCATTTGTTCCCGAGTCAATCTCCTCAGTCTCTATTGACTCGAGGCTCTTTATTATTTTCATTTTTCCTATGAACCGGATTCATCTACTTATAAACGAATCCGTATTGATGCTTTATCACGCTGCCTTTTATGAGATGATTCATAGACCATACATATTGGAATCATATAGCATTGATTTGATATTCTCCTCCTTTCTTTCTCTCACCCCTCCTTTTACCCATATCCCTCTATTTTCGCTTTACAAACCATAATCAGATTTTTTTTCCTTTATGAAAAAAAAAAAAACGATTTCAGTTGCTACAACTATATGATCAACACATCATATAGTGACTGCTTTCTTGGATCTCGATAATACGAAGCAATGAGCTGGTTATTAGTTCTCTAGTTATTAGTTATGGGCTGGTCCATTGTTTTTTTTTTTTTGAATCCAACTCTAAAGAAAAAACCAACGAGTCACACACTAAGCATAGCAATTCTACCAAATGATCAATCGAATTTTTATTCAACCCTATATAATTATAATTAATAATTAGAAATAATTAATAATTCTAATTAGAATTGTTCATTTTTGATTGAAGGGAAAAAGAATGAATGAAAGAGTTTGTCATTTTTTGTTCTATCGCAGTATAGAATGGGAAGGAAAGACCCATTATTGCTCATCTACAAATATCCAAATTTTGATGCCTAATACCCCATAGATAGTTCGAACTGTATAGGAACAATGATCAATTTTAGCTCGAATGGTTTGTAGGGGAACCCTACCTTCTCTGATCCATTCGACACGTGCAATTTCTTTTCCGTCGATACGCCCTGCAATTTGCACTTGAATTC
>NW_027519281.1:0-2500 GCF_043159265.1 Tasmannia lanceolata
TATCAGCCGACCCGGTCTACGAATCTATTCCAACTATAAACGAATTCCTAGGATTTTAGGTGGAATAGGTATTGTAATTCTTTCTACTTCTCGAGGTATAATGACAGATCGAGAAGCTCGACTAAAAAGAATTGGAGGAGAAATTTTATGTTATATATGGTGATCCTTCTGAATATCCGAATTTGATCCGTAACTTTCGATTTGTGAAAAAGAGAGAAAAGGCAGGTTGTCTAATATCACTCCTCCTCCATTAGTTGATACTTCAAGGGGGTTACCTGAAATGAAAGAACAAAAATTGATTCATGAAGGTTTAATTACTGAATCACTTCCAAATGGTATGTTCCGGGTTCGTTTAGATAATGAAGATCTGATTCTAGGTTATGTTTCGGGGAGGATCCGACGTAGTTTTATACGGATACTACCAGGAGATAGAGTCAAAATCGAAGTAAGTCGTTATGATTCAACCAAGGGACGTATAATTTATAGACTTCGCAACAAAGGTTCGAACGATTAGGTGACTTTTTAAACATTTCTTCCATGGGGATACAATTCGAGGTTCAAAATTTCAAGAGACTTATTTTCTTCAAAAGAGTAGATTCGGAATTAAGGAATGACAAATATGAAAATAAGGGCTTCTGTTCGTAAAATTTGCGAAAAATGTCGACTGATCCGTAGGCGAGGACGAATTATAGTAATTTGTTTCAATCCGAGACATAAACAGAGACAAGGGTAATCTTTCTAAAAAGGGCCTTTCTAAAGTAAGGGACCCGTTGTACAAATAAAGGATCTGTTTTGACATGAAATGGATATATCCGTATATCTCTGACTCATATTTATGAGATGCTAAAATATGACAAAACCTATACCAAGAATTGGTTCGCGTAGGAATGGGCGTATTAGTTCACGTAAGAATGGACGTAGAATACCAAAAGGAGTTATTCATGTTCAAGCGAGTTTCAACAATACCATTGTAACTGTTACGGATATGCGAGGTCGGGTGGTTTCTTGGTCCTCCGCTGGTACTTGTGGATTCAGAGGCACAAGAAGAGGGACACCATTTGCTGCTCAAACCGCAGCAGGAAATGCTATTCGTACAGTAGTGGATCAGGGTATGCAACGAGCAGAAGTCATGATAAAGGGTCCTGGTCTCGGAAGAGATGCAGCATTACGAGCCATTCGCAGAAGTGGTATACTATTAAGTTTCGTACGTGACGTAACCCCTATGCCACATAATGGATGTAGACCTCCTAAAAAAAGGCGTGTGTAGAAATAAGAATTGAACTGATTTCAAGAGAAATAAATGATTCAATGATCTGATCAATAATATTAGTATGGTTCGAGAGGAAGTAGCAGTATCCACTCGGACACTACAGTGGAAGTGTGTTGAATCAAGAACAGACAGTAAGCGCCTTTCCTATGGACGTTTCATTCTGTCCCCGCTTATGAAAGGTCAAGCAGATATGATAGGTATCGCTATGCGAAGGGCTTTACTTGGAGAAATAGAAGGAACATGTATCACACGCGCAAAATCTGATAAGATACCACATGAATATTCTACGATAGTCGGTATTGAAGAATCAGTACATGAAATTTTCATGAATTTGAAAGAAATTGTATTGAGAAGTAATCTGTATGGAACTTGCGACGCATCTATTTTCGTCAGGGGTCCGAGATGCGTAACTGCTCAAGATATCATCTCGCCACCTTCTGTGAAAATGGTTGATACTACACAGCATATAGCTAGCCTGACAGAACCAATTGATTTGTGTATTGGATTACAAATCGAGAGGGATCGCGGATATCGTATGAAAACCCCAAATAACGATCAAGATGGAAGTTATCCTATAGAGGCTGTATCCATGCCTGTTCGAAATGCGAATCATAGTATTCATTCTTATGGGAATGGGAATGAGAAACAAGAGATACTTTTTCTAGAAATATGGACGAATGGAAGTTTAACTCCTAAAGAAGCACTTCACGAAGCTTCCCGTAATTTGATTGATTTATTTATTCCTTTTCTACATGGGGAGGAAGAGGACATAAATTTAGAGGACAATCTAAACAATCTAAACAGGGGTACTGTACCTTTTTTTACCTTTCAGGATAAATTGGCTAATCTAAAGAAAAACAAAAAAGGAATTGCATTGGAATGTATTTTTATTGACCAATCAGAATTGCCTCCCAGAACCTATAATTGTCTCAAAAGGTCCAATATACATACATTATTGGACCTTTTGAGTAAGAGTCAAGAAGATCTTATGAGAATTGAACATTTGCGCATAGAAGATGTAAAACGGATATTGGACATTTTACAGAAACATTTCACAATTGATTTACCTAAGAATAAGTTTTAAATCCATTGGAATTATTTCATCTTTTTATTTTATATTTTATAAAGAATAAAGAAAGAAATGAAGAATTATAAAGAAAGAGAAGAATCAAATAAAGAAAGAGAAGAATCAAATTGGTTTTGAATCTTTAGCACAACCCGATCCGTATA
>NW_027519281.1:5000-22500 GCF_043159265.1 Tasmannia lanceolata
ATTGATAGGAATTCTCTTGTTGAGACCCTATGAATCGATTGAAACCTCAGATTCATACTAGAACCACGATGATTCAATAAAGCCCCCAAGCTAAGCCCAAAGGTTCTCTGAGTAAGAACCATTTGATCATCACTTATTCAATGAATGGATGTAATGACTAAAAATCCAGAGAAACATTTGTCCTTCGGTCAAAAAAGCATGATTCTGAAGGAAGAAAAATCGTTCAATTTATGAAATACCTCTCATTTTTTGGAGTCCGGTCGCGAGGTCTGAATAGTAGGTATGAATCATAGTTCAAATATTTCTTGATTATATTCCGTGCTTCAGATACTAGAATGAATATCTGACGAGGCAGAACCATCTCGATCGAGATGACAGACCCATTCTCTGTACTATCAATAGGATCAATTATAACAAGTCACACACTCATATTCCGGAAATACCGAAACAACGGAATTCCACGGTCGAACTACCGGAATAGCCTAGAAATCTGATCCCTAAGTAATTCATTTTTGATTGAAAACTAGGACTTCATGGTTCTTATGGACCTAACTCATTGAAATTCCATCCAGTAAAACGGAAGAATTATAAATCTCCAAAATAATAGATAGGAATATCGCAAACAGAGCCATTGCGACACCCATCAAAGGAGTAGTTCCCCATCCAGGGGCTACTTTACCATATTCCGAATTCAATGGTTTCAATAAATTCCCTGTAATAGTTCGTCTTGGCCTAGATCTAGAACTACCCTCAATGGTTTGTGTAGCCATAAATCCTATTGCATTGGTTGAGATCTGTTGACTTTGTATACTATTCCGTTGTAAATAAACGATCTTCTCGTAGCGTAGATCCGTCGTGGTCTTGAAATTATCTAATAATGGAAACAGCAACCCTAGTCGCCATCTCCATATCTGGTTCACTTGTAAGCTTTACTGGGTACGCCTTATATACCGCTTTTGGGCAACCCTCTCAACAACTAAGAGATCCATTCGAGGAGCACGGGGACTAGTTGAAATAATGAACCTCCCATATTGTATTGGGAGGCTCATTACTTCAATTGAGATAATAAAAAATCATTTCATCCTTTTTGTCGGAACCTTAGGTGGTTCTCGAAAAAAGATAGCGAAAAAAATTATCCCTAGAGTCGAGACTAACAGGAATGTATAAACCAATGCTTCCATGGATTCGATCGTGGTTTACAATTATAGCTTCCACACCTGTGCATTTGGGAACATTTCCCAGATAAAGTAAAGAAAGGGCAAGAGTCAAAGAAAAGGCGATGATTAAAATCAAGATTTCTACGGTACCCTAACCTTATGTCAAATCAAAAAAAAATCAAATAGAGGCAAAAGACGCTAGAGTAATGTTGTATCAGACTACTTGTCGCCTTGTAGTTGGATCTCCAAGTTTTTGGAATGTTCCAAATTCCACTTGAGCATCCAAATCAGGGTCAATACCAGCAAAAACATCTCTGAACAAGGTTCTAGCCCCATGCCAAATGTGTCCGAAAAAGAAGAGCAAAGCAAACGTAGCATGTCCAAAAGTAAACCAACCCCTTGGACTGCTACGAAAAACACCATCGGATTTCAAAGTAGCACGATCTAATTCAAAAATTTCACCCAATTGGGCACGTCTAGCATATTTTTTCACAGTAGCAGGATCGCCATAACTGACCCCATTGAGTTCGCCACCATAGAACTCAACAGTTACACCTACTTGTTCGACACTATACTTCGATTCTGCCCTTCTAAAAGGAACATCCGCTCTCACAATTCCGTCTCCGTCTACCAAAACCACCGGAAATGTTTCAAAAAAAGTAGGCATACGACGTACAAAAAGCTCATGCCCCTCTTTATCTCTAAAGATGGGGTGTCCTAACCATCCAACAGCTATTCCATCCCCATTGTCCATTGAGCCTGCTCTGAATAATCCCCCCTTCGCCGGATTATTACCGATGTAATCATAAAAAGCTAATTTTTCGGGAATTTTAGACCAAGCTTCCGATAAACTCAGATTTTCGGCTAGCCCGGCTCCAACTCTTCGATATATTTCTTGCTGGAAGTATCCCTGATCCCACTGATAACGAGTGGGACCAAATAATTCTATGGGAGTAGTTGCTGAACCATACCACATAGTTCCAGCAACGACGAAAGCTGCAAAAAAGACAGCAGCGATACTACTAGAAAGTACAGTTTCAATATTGCCCATACGTAATCCTTTGTATAAACGTTGGGGCGGGCGGACACTAAGATGGAATAGTCCCGCCAATATCCCCAATGTCCCCGCTGCAATATGATGAGAGGCTATTCCTCCCGGAACAAAAGGATCAAAACCTTCTGCGCCCCACGCTGGATTTACAGATTGTACTTTTCCGGTTAGACCATAAGGATCGGACACCCATATTCCAGGACCATACAAGCCTGTTACATGAAATGCGCCAAACCCAAAGCAAGCCACCCCTGAGAGAAATAAATGAATTCCAAAGATCTTGGGCAAATCCAAAGAGGGTTTTCCCGTACGTTCATCACAGAATATTTCTAGGTCCCAATACACCCAATGCCAGATGGCTGCTAAGAAGCACAAGCCAGAAAACACAATATGTGCCCCAGCCACACCTTCGTAACTCCAAATACCCGGATTCGTTATAGTTCCTCCTGTGATACTCCAACCACCCCATGAATTGGTTATCCCTAAACGAGTCATGAAGGGTATAACGAACATACCTTGTCTCCACATTGGATCAAGGACGGGATCAGAGGGATCAAAAACGGCTAATTCGTATAGAGCCATCGAACCGGCCCAACCAGAAACTAGAGCTGTATGCATTATATGGACAGAAAGTAACCGACCGGGATCATTCAATACGACGGTATGAACACGATACCAAGGCAAACCCATGGAAATACCCCTTATTTTATCAAAGAAAAAATAGACACTATGTAACTTTATCACATTGGAAAAGACTGATTGATGCTATGGACCTCGCCTTTTCAGTGGATTATCTCAAAGCAAGAGTTAATATTTATTCCGTTCCATTGGTAATAATTTAACAATTCTGTTCGTAGGAACAAAGAGAAGCAGATCTATTCTATACTCGATAAGTACCAATACGCAATGGGGGGATTGATCCTATTTTTGTGAGCGAATGCATAGATACTTGTTCATCCTTCGAACGATCCATTTGTACGAATTTTCCTTTATTCAACCCGTCTTCTCCATGAACCTTCCAATCTATGGATAAAATACGATAAACGACAATATTATGAAGACAATAAACCCATTGTTACGTTTCCACATCAAAGTGAAATAGAGTACTTAATTTTTCTTTCATTTTATGCCTATTGGTGTTCCAAAAGTACCTTTTCGGAGTCCTGGAGAGGAAGATGCAGTTTGGGTTGACGTATAGTGCGACTTGTCAGACATATTGGGTCATATGGGATTTCCCCGTTCTCTCCCCCGATCGAGATATCCTCTGTTTCACCCAAGAAAGATTGATTAAACCATCAATAATTCAATTCGGAGCGTGAAGTGCAATGCAATTAGATCAATTTATTTGTTGGTTGGGGATCAATATTCTCAATTAGAAGAATTTATGGTTGGCTTGGACCAATAAAATGAAGTATCCAGGCTCCGTTCAAAAAATACCAAATTGGTAATCTATGTATGATTACTACTCGTATCATAAATGATCCCTATTTATACCTCTAAAACTACCAATTAATGGAATAATATGATTAGTCGAATATTTGGCGGAAGCATGAACATGAAAACGAATTGAAAAAAAAAAAGAAGTCGGAACAAAAAGAAGCGGTACTGTGATCATTTGTCCTATATGTGCAAATAGAATTCGGGCAGATCTTTACCCGGAGTAGAGCATAAACCTAAAAGAATTGAAGAGGCCCATTTAGGAACAAGAAAATTACATCGTGATTTGGATCTCGATGAAAGAATACATCAATGAGGGGTTAGTTCGATAAGTTCAATGAATTCTTTTTTTTTTTTCGCAATTTTGATTTTTTGAACCGTATGCATCCAAAGGTGCGTGTGCGGTTCCTAAGGGATACAATTTTGTCCTAATCAACCGACTTCATCGAGAAAGATTACTTTTTTTAGGACAAGAGGTTGATAGCGAGATCTCGAATCAACTTGTTGGTCTCATGGTATATCTCAGTATAGAGGATGATACCAGGGATCTGTATTTGTTTATAAACTCTCCCGGCGGATGGGTAATACCAGGAATAGCTATTTATGATACTATGCAATTTGTGCCACCAGACATACATACAATATGCATGGGATTAGCCGCTTCAATGGGATCTTTTCTCCTAGTCGGAGGAGAAATTACCAAACGTCTAGCATTCCCTCACGCTTGGCGCCAATGAGTTTTTTTTTATTTGAGAAAAAAAAAAGAAGACTATGCCTTCGCCATATGGAATATGAATAATAAGTAATAATAGCATGGCACTTCGAGTTCGATATGAGCAAACTATTATTTTTTTTTCATAACATAACATGAGATTATATATCGAGATAGTAGTATGAAACAAAGGTTATTTACGATTTGATCTTATGTATCGGGGGTCCATTTCAGCGTCACAAACCTTTTTTTTGCTTTCACACCAGAAGCCTCTTTCCGATATTTATGTTATGAAAGAGTACGAAAATGAAAAAAAAAAAAGATCATTTTTTCCTTATTTGATCGGATCATAAAGAAACTTTGGGATTGCTGAATCACAGACGAGATAAATATATAAAGCAACGGAACCATCATAGTATTTTTTGACTCCTCCGAAAGGAAAGATGGTAAATGGATCATTCAACGATCTGGGTCTGATGGATTCTATTTGTCTCTTTCTTCGATGGAAGGGAAAAGGAAATTCCATTGCGGAGCCGTATGCAATGCATAAAAGATGCCTGTACGGTTGTTCAATTCTAATTCTATCTTTTTATTCTTGTTATTCTTTATCCCTTCCCTTCGACCGATCGTGCGAGATAGAGGAACCGTTCATTATGTTATATCATCAGGGTTATGATCCACCAACCTGCTAGTTCTTTTTATGAGGCACCCACAGGAGAATTTATCCTGGAAGCGGAAGAACTACTGAAACTCCGCGAAACCCTCACAAGGGTTTATGTACAAAGAACCGGCAAGCCTTTATGGGTTATATCCGAAGACATGGAAAGGGATGTTTTTATGTCAGCAACAGAAGCCCAAGCCCATGGCATTGTTGATGTTGTCGCGGTCGAAAATACCGGGGATTTCACATAAATTCTTGATTCCATTTCGAACCATAATTCGAATGAGCCGTGATTTGATATTTTATCTTCTTAACCTGGTAAAATATTATATGAAATGGAAGTAATTCATAATCATCCGGTTAGGATCGATCTAAACCAGCCCATTCTGTATACGATTCAGCATGCCAACTATTAAACAACTTATTAGAAACACAAGACAGCCAATCAAAAATGTCACGAAATCCCCTGCCCTTCGAGGATGTCCTCAGCGTCGAGGAACATGTACTAGGGTGTATGTGCGACTCGTTCAGATCATGATCTGGAACAAATGAGACGATTTTTCCAGTATCAATGACCAGTACCAATGAGTAGGATAGAATGGAAGAACTCCATTCCATTCACTATCTCAAAATAAAGATCTATCATATACCTCTATTGTGTATGGAATTTATGGTTTCCATTGGTGCAAATCCAATCACCTCGATTTGAGATGAAAATCAATTCCCCATTGGTAGCAAATGGTTATCCATTAAGCGGGGAAAATAGTATTTTAAAAGCAGAAAGATTATGCTTCTACTCTTGCAAGAACGGACTAACAGGGTTAGCTACCTAGCCAACCTTCATAATTAAATGCCGTCACTGTATGGATGGATCTCATTGTGAAAAGACCTATATACTGGATAATTTTATGGGTAGAGCCAAAGAGTGTGAACTGTACAAGTTACTAATAACATTGATTAAATGGGGGAAGGAGCTCCGGTGTATAGAGAGGACCTCACCGTTTAAGAAGTAATCATAGAAACGATGGAAGCCACTATTTATTTATTTCTCCATTTTTCTCTATTTATTACTACCTATTTACTAGATATTTTATATCTAATATCGGTACAATTTCTTATTCCGAGGTGAAATGCCTGGAAGAAATCAAAAATCGTGGTTGGGAAGGTCATAGTAGCAAAAGCCATTGGAATTTTTATTTTATACATCGGAAGAATCCGTTTTGTTACTAATAAACTAGGGGAGGGGAAAAGAATGACTGAAAGAAAAGAAATCAATTAGTTATTCATCAAGGTTTCATTTGATTCAATGACCAGAGTTAGGCGGGGATATATAGCTCGGAGACGTCGAACAAAAATTCGTTTATTTGCATCAACCTTTCGAGGGGCTCATTCAAGACTTACTCGAACTACTACTCAACAGAAAATGAGAGCTTTGGTTTCCAGTCATCGGGATAGATGCAGGCAAAAGAGAGATTTTCGTCGTTTGTGGATCACTCGGATAAATGCAGTAACTCGTGAAAATGGGGTATCCTATAGTTATAGTCGATTAATGCACGATCTGTACAAGAGGCAGTTGCTTCTTAATCGTAAAATACTTGCACAAATAGCTATATCAAATAGGAATTGCATTTACATGATTTCAAATGAGATTATCAAATAAGGCGACTGGAACGAATTCACCGAAATGATTTAAACGGAGTTCCCCGGAGAATGAACTCCGGGAAGGTAGAGTAGAAATGAATATGATAAATATTAGAAATGAACGAACACTTTTCAATAAAAAAAAATATTTTTTCTTCCCCATTCATTCTTTTTTTTTTTTTCTTACGACGCGACAATCAAGTATCTCGGCTTTTTCGAACAAAACCTCAATCTGAGTTTGAATTCCAATTAGAGTTTTGATTCAATTGAGAAGTAGGCCTATTTATTTCTGGTTTTAGGACCAGCAGTTCTAGGGGTCGACTCGGTTCTTTCAAATTGTTTCTCATTATTAAGAAAAGGTAACGAAGATAAAATACGAGCTTGTTTTATAGCAATAGTAATTAATCGTTGTTGTTTCAAGGTCAATCTATTCACTCGTCTAGATAATATTTTTCCTTGTTCACTAATAAATCGACTAATTAAACTCATATTTCTATAATCAATTCGATCCCCCGATCCAATTGGGGGCAAACGCCTACGAAAAGATCGCTTGGATTTACGAAAGGGTCGCTTGGATTTATCCATGATTTATTCCTTATCTCTAAAATCTTATTTCTTCATTCATTTCGGTTTCGGATCCGACCGAAATAGTAATAGTACTTGATTTGTTTATATTTTATATATCTATCTATATGTAATTTTGTCCTGTTCCTTGGAAGGGTGGAACAGACATTCTATTCTGTTCGATCTATTTCTTTATCTCCCCATGAATCGTATGCTTGTAACAATAAGGACAGAATTTTCTCAAGTCCAATCGACTAGGCGTATTGTGTCGATTCTTTTGAGTAATAATCTGGAAATGCCCCGCGATTCCTTATTTAAATCATTTCGGACACAACTGGTACATTCCAAAATAACTCTTATTCTGACATCTTTACCCTTGGCCATGAACCTCCTTTGGATTTTGGATTCCCTCCACTCTTCTATTTTCGATCTGAATCGAAGAATACGAAAAGAAGGAAAAATAAATAGAAGTTGCTAACTGATAACTCGAAATCCAATTATGAAAGATTTCGCTGCAATCAATAGAGTAATAATAAGTAATACAATTATTTCTAACTATCCATTATTTCTAATCCCAGTCAGTATTTCATTTACTATCTTGTATGCTCTTGAACAGCCTGTCCTAGACCCACATTTCTATTTCTGTTCTCCCTCTATTAATTCTATGCTGAGCCCGAGTTTCGCTGAGGTTTAATCCACTTTTCTTTCTCTTTCCTTCCTAAACAACTTAAAAAAAAAATTCAAAAGGGTGGATTAGTCACAGAGAATTTGTTGTATCTCTAATCTTCTTCACCCCTTCCCATGTCAATAACTAGAATGAAAAAAAGGGGAATGTCAACGCATCTGGGAATAAACGATTGATCTCTATCAATAGACCTGCTAAAGACCCGAACCATAGCGTAGTTAGCACAGGTGCCACGGAGAGATATGTTTTTATATCTCGCATTGAAAATCCTCCTTCTTTATTGGAATACATATATGATCAGATGTATCTGTAGCTAAAGATCACTTGTATTTGTACACGAAATCCCTAATCCCGAACTAAAATGAAAATGAATATGTACAATAATCCGGTGGATTAGATCTACTTGTCCCTAAAACAGAAAAAGATGACCCTTTCTTACTGAGCATTACCGATAAATATTCATTTTTTTATACGTTAGGTTTCATATGTATATAATTCTTTGATTATATGAAATCAAAAAGAAGAAATGGCAAGAGAAATTGTCTCTAGATATTAGGAAATAACGATGTGGAAAACAAGACAAGGATTCCCTACAATGAAACTGTACAACAATTGAAAGGGATGTAGCGCAGCTTGGTAGCGCGTTTGTTTTGGGTACAAAATGTCACGGGTTCAAATCCTGTCATCCCTACCTATTACTTCTCCTATGGGCAGTAACGAGGGATCAGTTGAGATCGATTCAAATTGGACTGGACTGGACATAATTTTGCATTTTATGATACTACATGCATGCAAGGTGTATTGGGGGTACAAAAAGAATCCCTTTCTTTACAGTTGTATCTCCTGTCATAAGAAAGCGCTCTTAGTTCAGTTCGGTAGAACGTGGGTCTCCAAAACCCGATGTCGTAGGTTCAAATCCTACAGAGCGTGATTCTGTTTTTGTAATGTTGAATCACAATAAAATAACTTTACTAACTTGAACTGCAACCTGAATTTGACCTCCTGCAGCTTAAGAAGGAGGTCAATCAAAAAAGAGATGTTACTCAATCAAAGGTCCAACTGATCTCCGCGTCTGTATTGTAAATATGCAGTTACGAATAATCCGGCCAAAGTAATAGGAATTAGACCTAAGACGATTCCAAATAGAAAAACTTCAATCATTTCAATTTGTTGGAAAGGGTAAAAATAGAGGTAATATCTATCCCTAAATATTACTCCGAATCACCCATGAATCTCAATGATCAAGAATTGGTAATTAACGCGGGAAGGAACTATCGAATACCTGAAATCTCACAGAACTATTTATTTTGATGAATTATTCATTCAATTAATTTCAAATAAGTCGTATCTTGCTCAGACCAATCAATAGAGCTGGGGTTATAGTTGAAGCAGCTAGTAGAAAACCGAAATAACTAGTTATAGTGGGCATGAAGGAGCTAAATGAGATACGTTCTTTTTTTTTTACATATGTTTATAAAGCACTTACCTAAGTTTCAATTTTTGCGAGATGTGATGATCAGAAAAAATACCAATTGACAGAATCAGTTCCAATTGAAAGTTCTTGATTCATCAGTCATTATAGACGGCACTGACAAAGATAGAGTAGCAGAGGTAGAAAAAAAAAAAAAGATTGATTTATCATCTGTGACATCTACCAATGTCGGGATTTCAAATCAACAGATTCATTGAGCAACTCGTGAGTAAAGTAATAGTCAGAAGAACTGTGTCGTGTAACTTCATTCAAAAATGAAATTATCTTTGAATAACTATAGAATAAAAGAATTGGATTTCAAAAGAATTTCCATTTTGACCATTTATTTCTTTTCTTTTTCAATTTATCAATTCCTATTATCCTTTTAGGTTCCACAGTCTGTCTTTCCATATCATGGAGTTCCATCCTTGTAGCTAGGTCAAGAAGGAACCTTTGGATCTAATCCAGTAATGGTTGCATCACGAATATTGATTGTTCAAACTATTTATTGTTTCTTCTCTTTCTTTCATCGAATACTATCTACTACTGTAGAACCAACCAATTACTTGAAATGAAAGGATTAGAAAAAAAGAAAAATATCTTTTCTACAACCATGAGAGGGGATTTCTATATTTTGCATCTAATTGAATTGTGTGGAATATGATAATCTCGTTCATTAATTATTAGAACTAGAACCCGTTGACTCAAACTTTACTAAGAACTTCAGTTTCTAGTCCAAAGCCAATACTTGAAACCCTATACTACAGAAATTTGATCAATTTTTGATTGAATGACACGCGGTTCCGCATAGACAAGTAACAAGAAAGGAAAAGGGGAATTATGTACCATTTCTTTTCGATACTGATTGAAACTGCGTTGCTGTGTCAGAGGAAGGATAGCTATACTGATTCGGTATACTCTAAATACACCTTCGGTACAATATTGACGATCTCACAAAGATGAAATATCAGTAGTTTTCCATTTACTGATCCCATCTTTCAAGGAATCGATCCCCCTTTGACTGTACAAGAATATGTGGAGCTCAGCATGTCTGGAAGCACGGGAGAACGTTCTTTTGCTGATATTATCACCAGTATTCGATACTGGGTTATTCATAGTATTACTATACCTTCCCTATTCATTGCGGGTTGGTTATTCGTCAGCACGGGTTTAGCTTATGATGTGTTTGGAAGCCCTCGGCCAAACGAGTATTTCACAGAGAGCCGACAGGGGATTCCATTAATAACTGGCCGTTTTGACCCTTTGGAACAACTCGATGAATTTAGTAGATCCTTTTAGGAGGCCTCAATGACCATAGATCGAACCTATCCAATTTTTACAGTGCGCTGGTTGGCCGTTCACGGACTGGCTGTACCTACCGTTTCTTTTTTGGGGTCAATATCAGCAATGCAGTTCATCCAACGATAAACCTAATCTGAATTATAGAGCTACGACACAATCAAACCCGAACGAACAAAATGTTGAATTGAATCGTACCAGCCTCTACTGGGGGTTATTACTCATTTTTGTACTTGCTGTTTTATTTTCCAATTATTTCTTCAATTGAGAGAAAGAAAGAGAATAGTAGGAATTCTCTTATCCCATTCGGAAGGATATCATCCTCATAATTATCCATGACTGTTTATGTCTCTAGCATGACCACTTGATGAAATGTGGAGGGAAGCGGGGTAAATGGCCGATACTACTGGAAGGATTCCTCTTTGGCTGATAGGTACTGTAACTGGTATTCCTGTGATTGGTTCAATAGGTATTTTCTTTTACGGTTCATACTCCGGATTGGGCTCATCCCTATAGTGATCGGATGAGAACCGGATTGTGGACATGAAAAAGTAAGAACTCAACAGGACCTTACCCCTCGAATCAGACAAAACAAAGAGGGGTAAGGTCCTGTTGAGTTCTTACTCTTCCAGCGAGACTTTGATCCATTTCATAACATAAAGGTTGGAAATTCATTCAGTCAACATAAGAAGAATATTTGATTCGTAGAAATGACAAAACGGATCCTTTGCTTCGATCCGATGTTTAAAACCACCCCATTCCTTTGTTTCTAATGATGTTTTTGAAGAATTTAATCCCTTGATTGTCATAGTATCTGTTCCTCTATAGTATGGACGGACTCTTCCGAAGCAAGAAGAAAGAAGGAATCAATCGATTTTATGGATGACACAATATGGATTTCTACAGATGAGACATTCTTCAAATCAATTCCAATTAGTATGGAAATGAACCTTACTCCATAAATAAAATTTCAAGCAAAAGACACTTAATTTAATGCCCGAGTGTGGTGAAAAAAAAAAAGTGAAAATCTTGGATTTTTGCACATATCCAAATCCTTATTGATTATCTCATCACAGCGAAAATTTGCTTTTTTTTTTTTTATAAGTTCATTGAAGAAGTTCTATTTGCTCAATGAGTGATTCCCCCCGCCCCCCCCTTTTTTTTTGTTTGTCCACTACTGCTTATGAATCTAAAGAAAGAGGTTATAATAGTCCTGGAAAAGAAAATCGTAATCTTTAACGAACAGGATCAAGAATCATTATTATTTCCACACAGGAAAAGGGTGAAAAATTCCTTTTCTTGTGTGGAAGATTAGTAAGACGAGCAATCCCTCCTAGAATCATTTGTTACTTTCATTTATTCCTTGCCATTTATTTTCTTCCTTGCCTATTATCTAATAGAATTCGATTCTATTAGGTACAATAGAATCAAAAACTATTGATGCATTACATGGCATTTATAATCTGGGATTAAGAGGCCTGGCATAGTCACACCACTCCAATTTTTTTTTTGAAAAAAAAAAAAATGTCAAGTAGCCTTCTTCAGAATATACATATTATTACTAGGAACGGGGCACAAACAATTCCTGACATCTCGCCGAAAAACAGTATAAAGAAAAAAGCTTTTCATTATTTTTTTGATCATACATAATTGCATCGATCAACAATAGTTCGTCTCTTTTTACCAATTTGATGGATCCATGTATCTAGAAATTCATTTCGGACAATTGAACCTTCTCAAACTGTTTCTTTTTAAGAACCAAAAAGATTTGTGCCAGAATAACAGATACCAAAAAGAACAACAACCCTTGGACACGTAATGGATCTTGAAGTACTATTTCTGCATCTCCCTGACCAAATCCACCCACATTAGGATTACTCGTTAATGGTTGATCAAGCTTGATAGATTCACCCTCTGAAACAAGAAGTTCCGGTCCTGGAGGTATAATATCAATTACTTGGTGTCCATCCGATGCATCAGCTATGGTTATTTCATACCCCCCTTTTTCTTTACGTACTATTCTGCTTACTATACCCGCTCCTGTAGCATTATAGACTGTATTGTTACTCTTACCCCCATCGGGATAAATCTGGCCCCTTCCCCTGTTCCCACCTACGTATATAGGATATTTTAAGAAGTTAACGTCTTTCTTAGTAGCAGGGTCCGGAGAAAGAATGGGAAAGACGATTTCACTATATTTCTGACCAGGAACAGGACCTATCACAAGAATATTTTTTTTAGTGGGGCGATAACTCTGAAAAGACAGAGTGCCTATCTTTTCTTTCATCTCGGGAGAAATACGATCGGGGGGAGCTAATTCGAATCCATCGGGTAAAATAAGAACAGCCCCCACATTCAAAGACCCCTTTTTACCATTAGCAAGAACTTGTTTCAGTTGCATATCATAAGGGATTCTAACAACTGCTTCAAATACAGTATCAGGAAGCACAGCTTGTGGAACCTCAATATCCACGGGTTTATTAGCTAAATGGCAATTGGCACATACAATACGCCCAGTTGCTTCTCGTGGATTTTCATAACCCTGCTGCGCAAAAATAGGATATGCATTTGAAATAGATGTCCTAGTTATTACATATATCATGATCGATACGGAAATGAATCGAGTCATTTGTTCCTTTACCCAAGAAAAGGTATTTCTATTTTGCATGGTCCAATCATTGATCCCGGAAATTTCTACAATAAATTAGGTAGGTAGCTAATATAGTTAGTATAGTATAGTTCCCTATCCACGATTCTGATATTGTACTGGAATAATTGTACTGGAATATAGGAGGAATCGAATTCCCTGGACGGGTAAAAGTATAAAGAGTGGGATTATTTGATTGATATCAGCGGATCAAATGAGTTCTTCATTCATTCATTGAATGATAAATGACTACAAGTGAAGGAGATACACGATTTAAATAATGGAAGATCCAATATTTCAAAATTGTATCTAGAATGACTGGAAAGGTAGAAACAAGACCAGATATAATTTGATCGTTATGGGAAAATCCAAAATCTTTGTAGATCGAGCCAATCATTAGTTCCCAACCATAAGGCGAGTGGAATCCGATACATAAATCAGTTAATAAAAGAATAGAAAAAGCTTTTATTGTGTCACTTAAGTTATAGAGGAATTCCTGAACCCAAGAATTCAAAATGAGAAGTTCTTCATTACCCAGAATAGAATAACCGCTTAGAATAGCGAAACAGATTATATTTGCCGAGAAATCCAAAATGATATGGATATGATCTTCATTGTGCATTTTGATCAATTGTATCGTTTCTTTGTGGATTCCTATACGAAACTTTTGTATCTGTGTCTCCTGGTAGTCCTTTATCATTTCGTCCAACAGGAATAGTTCTTCTAATTCTATGAATCTTTCTAGAACGTTATTTTCTTGAATATCATTCAAAAAAGTTTCGGATTGCCTGGTATTCCACCAATGAGTAACCCAAGGTTCCAGACTTTTATTAAATGAGAGAGAGATCCACCAGGGCAAAAAGACTATAGATGCAAGATATGGGAGGGGAGTCAATGCTTTTTTCTTTTTTGGCACTTTTTTTTTTTCATTGTTTAGTCCTTGGATCTGGAAAGAATATAGAAATAGAATCAAATAAAAATGAAATGAAAAAATAAGGGCCCATTTCAAATGAAAGAAATAATCAAATATTGTTTCCAGATATCCCATGGTCAAATCGAACCAATTGCATCTTCATTTGTTCCTTTCGATGAATGCAACCACTTGAAGTAATGAATATTATTCGGATTTTGAGACAAAAAAACTCCCCCTCGATCAATCAATTATTTCGAAATGTTTGGCTGGCTACCCACAGCCCAGGAATAATTGAAGGGATATTTTTGAAGAATATTGATGATGAAATCCGAAAGGAGTGGCAAAAGGAGAGAGAAATTGGATGGTTATGAAAGATCCAATCGTTTGGCCATCAAGGAGCAAAAGAGAGGATAAGATAAAAAGAAAGATCGATTGACAAATGACAAAAGGGAGATAATTTATGAGAGATGATCCATCTGTATCTAACGTATCAATTCAAAATATTGGGCCTAAAAAGATGAATTCTGTACTGTATTCCGAAATGTTCTGATATGTGTGATGAATACATACTTATTGGACTTCTTACTAATATGAAAGAATTGAGTTGAGTTCCATATGCATAAAAATAGTTTTGGTGGACAAAACTTGCTTCTTATTATGGTTGTTCCATATATGCCTGCTTGCTTGCTTTATTCTATAGGCCACAGTACAGCGGCATTACCAACAGAACGGGTGAAATAGAATCTAACATGATTTGCTCGAATGAACGTTCCGAAGAAACTTCGCTTATATTAAAAGTAAAAGGGGATTCCTGAGCTCCTTCCCTCATACTGAGAAAGAAAACATTCATTCTTCATCACAGTTTATTTCAAAATACTTCAATTGGTACACGCAAGAAATAGGCCGATTCGGCAGCTTTTTGTTCAATTTCTCGTGGAGTCAAATTCTCATCAGTTCGAGTCAAGGGGATAGCTCCCTGGCCTCTAATTTCCATATAAAGGACACGACGGGAATAAAGGCCCTCTTTAACTTCCATTCTGATCGACTGGATATCTCTCATAAGAAATCGAAGGAAGATTCGACGATTTATTCCAGGAAATCCCCAACGAAAAATACACACGACCCCTTCTTTTCTATCGAATCGATCATAACCACTACCCACATTCCACGAAATTGTGCACCACAAATAGGAACTAATGAACAGACCCGCGATCCCATAAAAAGACATCACGATCCCTTGTGGAAAAAAAATTATTTGCTGAGACGGGAATAAGGATATCAAATTCCTACCAAGATAACTGGAAGTTCCAACCAATAAGAATCCTAGCGAACCTAAAAAAAGGATAAAGGCCCAGCAGAAATTACTTGTTTTTCGAGACCCCGTTATAAGTTCTATCCATATACGTTCTGATCGCCAGTTCATACTAGATCCAGTTGCATTCTATTGGAATTGAGAGAATAAGCCAAATGAATTTGACTTTACCTTTTTGGCTCCCGAAGTAACTCTCATCAACTAGCACTATTATGATGTGAACCCTTAGCAGTAATTCATCGAATTGGTTAGATATAAAATAATAACATCCCCTTCATATGATCCCATTATGTATATCTACATAACATATAGATACATTTACTTTCTATTTCAGATATAGATATCCGCCGATCTATTTTAAAACAGCTATACCCGCATATACATGCATTTATCCATAGATCATGTATCTGCATGCATAACATAACAGCCTTTTCCTTTTTATTTGTTATTTGTATTATTTTTGTGTTCGAGGGGAGCCACATATCGTACCATATTCCACTAAATAGGTATCTGTATTATGATCCAAGTCCAAGTGTTGAAATAAATTGATGAGATTTAGTCCCATCGGATCTAAACAATCTTGTTTTTTTGAACATGAAGAGATAAAGACGCCATTGCAATTGCCGGAAATACTAGGCCCACTAAAGGCACAAAAATAGAGGGTAAGTTGAGATCTGTCATAGAATAGGTGCCTCGATTTAATATTTGTACCTGTTATAAAAGATATCTCCTGTTATAAAAGATATCTTATGATAAGTCTATCTATTATAAGTATTATAAGTATATAATAAGTTCAAGGAATGTAGAACTAAATAAATGTACCTATTCATCTTTCTACACGAAATATACGTATGATAATCCGCTTTATTATTCTTGTTCTCCCGTCCTTATCTTTTTATTTTAATAAGGAGAATAAGGGGTTTATTATGAGTTCCCCAAAAATTCGTTAGAATCTGATCCAACAGGAATTCATAGTCAAGTCAAAAATGGAGGTTCTCGGGAGATATAGAAATATACAACACTTCGATTCGATTTATTTTATTCTATTATAGGTTTTCATTACTTGAATTTTGATTCAAAGGAAAGAAACCATGTAGCTGAAATAATTCACTCAGAACACCCTTTAAAGGATTACGTGGTACGATTGAATCGAATAAGCCCTTATGGAATGAATACTCAGCCGCTTGTGAACCGTCGGGTACTGTCTTATTCAATGTTTGTTCAATTACTCTTTTACCCGCAAATGCAATGTAGGCATTGGGCTCGGCAATAATGATATCTCCCAACATACCAAAACTGGCTGTCACTCCACCGGTTGTAGGAGATGTAAGGATTGATACATAGAATAACTTTTTATTTGATTGATAATTATATGAAGCGGAAGATATTTTCGCCATTTGCATCAAGCTCAAACTTCCTTCTTGCATGCGTGCTCCTCCAGAAGCACACACCATAATAATAGGTAGAGATCCATTAGTAGCATACTCGATCAAACGGGTTATTTTCTCGCCTACTACGGATCCCATACTACCCCCCATGAACTGAAAATCCATAACCCCAATTGCTATGGGAATACCATTTAGTTGACCTATGCCTGTTTGAACAGCCTCGGTTAAACCTGTCTTTCTTTGATAAGAATCGATACGATCTCTATAAGGTTCCTCCTCCGAGTGAAATTCAATGGGGTCGATAGAGACCATGTCTTCATCCATAGGATCCCAAGTGCCCGGATCAATCGAAAGTTCGATTCTATCTGAACTACTCATTTTCAAATGATATCCACATTGTTCACAAATATTCATTTTTGACCTAAAAAATTTCTTATAATTTAATCCATAACAATTTTCGCATTGAACCCATAAATGTCTGTATTTTTTATTTATATCGAAATCATTAGATCTTCCTCTTATATTGAAATCGCTGCCATTACCACTAGTTCTTATACTTGAA
>NW_027519281.1:30000-33040 GCF_043159265.1 Tasmannia lanceolata
CACGAAACCTAACCCATTGGTTGGTCTTACTAGGTGTTATTACATTAATAAGTATTTCGAGTCATTCCAAATAGCGATTTTGGGTACTAGAAATGGGTCCGAAATAGGATGACTCTTTCAAGACTTTTAACTCGATTTAAATAACTCGATTGTTTCTGGGGGGTCCTGTCGGGATAGTACAGGTCAAAAGTATCTAATTTGGGTATAGGAACCCATGAGTTGTTCTATGTAAGGGTTCCTCATAATTCAACAGATTGAAGATTGAATCAAATCAATTAAGTATAAATCTGGGACAAGGAGAGAGTCTAATTGGTCGATGCATTCTGTTTCTGTTTATGTATTCATATCGAATCAATAGAAACAATGATTCTATACCCCGATCTTAATGAAAAGAATACACCAACGCCAACCGAGTAGAATATACCCTAAATCCCGAGCTAGGCATTCTACTACAAAAGAGAAAAAAAAAAATGAGCCAGACCTCTTCTTTGATTTTATTATATTATTATATTATATTCATTGAATATTTTCATTGAAAATGGAATATTTCCATTTTATTTTCACATAATTATAGATAATATAATTAATATTGAATTAATCTTTTTTTTATTCATTTTTGATGAAAATGAAAATATTCTTTCATTTATTTTTTTTTTTATAGAAAACCCAAGGTAAAGTGAGAGAGTCTTATTTGTACAAGAACATAATATGTCTACACCATATCTAAATAGAATTGAAGAAAGGGTAAGTGGGATTCTATTGGATGAATCTTGAAACGAGGCATGACCCGCAGCAAACAAACTCAACTATGTGGTTCGATCAAAATTGTTGTTTCGACTAAGCAGTTATGGATGAATTGACAATTCCAATTTGAATCGACTAATTCGGTATATTCCACATTCATGAGAGTGCATCTATGTTTCTGCTTTACGAATATGATATTTTCTGGGCATTTCTAATAATATCAAGTCTTATTCCTATTTTAGCATTTCTAATTTCGGGAGTTTTAGCCCCGATTAGTGAAGGACCAGAGAAACTCTCTAGTTATGAATCGGGTATAGAACCAATGGGGGATGCTTGGTTACAATTCCGAATTCGCTATTACATGTTTGCTCTAGTTTTTGTTGTTTTTGATGTTGAAACGGTCTTTCTTTATCCATGGGCAATGAGTTTCGATGTATTGGGTGTATCTGTATTTATAGAAGCTTTCATTTTCGTGCTTATCCCAATTGTTGGTTCAGTTTATGCATGGCGAAAAGGAGCATTGGAATGGTCTTAGCTCCTGAATATTCAGACAATCAAAATCAAAAACAAAGAAAAGATTACATTGAGACAGTTATTAATTCTATTGAGTTTCCGTTACTTGACCAAACAACCCAAAATTCAGTTATTTCAACTACATCGAATGATCTTTCGAATTGGTCAAGACTCTCCAGTTTATGGCCGCTTCTCTATGGTACCAGTTGTTGCTTCATTGAATTTGCTTCATTAATAGGCTCGCGATTCGACTTTGATCGTTATGGATTGGTACCAAGATCGAGTCCTAGGCAAGCAGACCTCATTTTAACAGCCGGCACAGTAACAATGAAAATGGCGCCTTCCTTAGTGAGATTATATGAGCAAATGCCTGAACCAAAATATGTCATTGCGATGGGAGCTTGTACTATTACAGGAGGGATGTTCAGTACGGATTCTTATAGTACCGTTCGGGGAGTCGATAAGCTAATTCCTGTGGATGTCTATTTGCCGGGCTGCCCACCCAAACCAGAGGCAGTTATAGATGCTATAACGAAACTTCGTAAGAAAGTATCTCGAGAAATCTATGAAGATCAAATTGGGTCTCAACAGGAAAATCGATATTTTACTACCAATCACAAGTTTCATGTTGGACGCAGTACTCATACTGGAAATTACGATCAAGGATTACTCTATAAATCTCCATCTACTTCAGAAATACCTCCTGAAACTGAAACATCTTTCAAATACAAAAGTTCAGTATCTTCCCACGAATTAGTGAATTAGGCAGGATGCTTTTGTGCAGAATAACAAACAGCGGGTAAATCTTCATAAATTTCATCGTAAATGTGAAATACTCATACAAATACAAATGTGGGAGAGATCAAGAAGATGCAAGGTCGTTTATCTGCTTGGCTAGTCAAGCATGAGCTAGTGCATAGATCTTTGGGCTTCGATTACCAAGGAATAGAGACTTTACAAATAAAGCCCGAGGATTGGTACTCCATTGCTGTCATTTCATATGTATATGGTTACAATTATCTACGTTCCCAGTGTGCTTATGATGTAGCACCGGGCGGGTTGTTAGCTAGTGTGTATCATCTTACGAGAATACAGTATGGTGTGGATCAACCCGAAGAGGTATGCATAAAAGTATTTGCCCCAAGGAGGAATCCTAGAATCCCGTCTGTTTTCTGGATTTGGAAAAGTGCTGATTTTCAAGAACGGGAATCTTATGATATGTTGGGAATCTCTTATGAAAATCATCCACGCCTGAAACGTATCTTGATGCCTGAAAGTTGGATAGGCTGGCCCTACGTAAGGATTATATTGCCCCCAATTTCTATGAAATACAAGATGCTCATTGAATGATAAGAAACTAATATTCACTTCTACGACTCCAGATATTCAAGGAATCTTTTTATGTTCTGTTCTAGATGAAACAGAATAACTGGACTCTCATCTCAGTATTATGAATGGGCTACTAAAGGGGCTTCATTGATATTCCCCAATTTGGAAGATATCCATTTCGGATGAGCAAAGCCAATAGGATGAATCAAAAGAGTTCTGCACCATGAACTTTGTACCGCGCACATCACTTAGATGGGCCCCGAAAAGTCACGTAGGAGGGAGTGAAGAAAGAGAAAGTGAAGAAATAGAATATGAAAGAAAATATGAAATTATGAACTCAAAATTCAGAAATGAAAAGGGGATCAGATTTTCTTTGTACTGTATCTGAAATGAATCCTGTCTATTCCTACCCTTCGATTCCTCTCTAGACTAGACTTTTGGGTTTTCAGCCAAC
>NW_027519282.1:12500-21953 GCF_043159265.1 Tasmannia lanceolata
GAGCAAAAAGAGGAGAATGAACGGATAGCAATATCAGAAACTTGGGATACTATTATATTTGCTCAAGCAATAAGAGGTTCTATGTTAGTAACCCAATCGATTCTTAGAAAATACATCATATTGCCTTCATTGATAATAGCTAAAAATCTTGGCCGTATGTTATTATTTCAATTTCCCGAGTGGTACGAGGATTTGAAGGAGTGGAATAAAGAAATGCATGTTAAATGCACCTATAATGGTGTTCAATTATCAGAAACAGAATTTCCGAAAAACTGGTTAACAGATGGGATTCAGATAAAGATCTTATTTCCTTTCTGTCTGAAACCTTGGCGGGGATCTAAACTACAATTTCATCATAGAGATCCAATGAAAAACAAAGGAAAAATAGAAAATTTTTGTTTTTTAACGGTCTGGGGAATGGAAACTGAATTACCTTTTGGTTCTCCACGAAAAGAACCTTCTTTTTTTGAACCCATTTTTAAAGAACTCGAAAAAAAAACGAGAAAAGTTCAAAAAAAATATTTTCGAGTTTTCAGAATTTTAAAAGAAAGAACAAAATGTTGTCTAAAGGTCTCAAAAGAAAAAATAAGATGGGTTATCAAAATAGTTCTATTTATAAAAAGAATAATGAAAGAGCTTACAAAAGTGAACTCAATTTTATTATTTGGGTTGAGGAAAGGCTATCAACCGAGTGAAACTGGAAAAGATTTCATAATCAGTAATAAGATTACTCACGACTCGACTATTCAAATTAGATCCATGGATTGGACAAATTATTCACTGACAGAAAAAAAAATGAAAGATCTGACTGATAGTACAACCAAAATCAAAAATCAAATAGAAAAAATAAAAAAAGACAAGAAAAAAATATTTCTAACTACAGATACAGATATAAATATTAGTCCTAACAAGACAAGTTTTGATGATGAAAGATCGGAATCACAGAAACATATTTGGCAGAGATCAAAAAAAAGAAGTGCCCGATTAATACGTAAATCGCAATATTTTATAAAATATTTCATTGAAAGAATATACATAGATATCTTTCTATGTGCCATTAACATTCCCAGGATTAATACACAACTTTTCCTTGAATCAACAAAAAATCTTATCGATAAATATATTTACAATAATGAAACAAATAAAGAAGGAATTGATGAAACAAATCAAAATACAACTCAGTTTATTTTGACTATCCAAAAGTCACTTTCTATTTCGAATATTCGAAATAATAATTCACAGATTTATTGTAACTTATCTTTCTTGTCCCAAGCATATGTATTTTACAAATTATCACAAAACCAAGAAGTTATTAACAAGTATCACTTGATATCTGTACTTCAATATCATGGCGCATCTCCTTTTATTAAGCATAGAATAAAGGACTATTTGGGTACACGAGGAATTTTTGATTTCAAACCAAGACATAAGAAATTTTCGAATTCCAGAATGAATGAATGGAAAAACTGGTTAAAGCGTCATTATCAATACAATTTATCTCAGAATAGATGGTCTAGATTAGTATCGAAAAAATGGCGAACTAGAGTCAATCATCGTCGTACGATTGAAAATAAAGATTCCAAAAAATGGGATTCATATGAAAAAGAAAAAGACCAATTCATTTATTACGAGAAAGAAAATGATTGCGCGGTGAATTCATTGCCGAGTCAAAAAGAAAAATTTAAAAAACACTACAGATATGATCTTTTATCGTGTAAATATATTAATTATGAGGATAGGAAGAGCTCATATATTTATGTATCCCCGTTAAAAGTAAATGGGGGCCGAGAGATTCCCTATAATGACAACACACCTAAACCCGAATCATGTTATGTACTGGGGGATATAGCTATTAGTGATTATCTAGAAGAAGAGTCTATTATGGATACGGGTAAAAATCCGGATAGAAAATATTTTGAGTGGAGAATTCTGCATTTTTGTCTTAGAAAAAATATCGATATTGATACCTGGACCGATATGGATACTGGGACCAATATTAATAAAAATACTAAGAATGGGATTAATGATTATGAAATAATTGATAAAAAAGATCTTTTTTATTTCACGATTCATCAAGAAATCAACCCACCCAATCAAAAAAAAAACTTTTTTGATTGGATGGGAATGAATGAAGAAATGCGATATCGTCCCATATCGAATCTGGAATCTTGGTTCTTCCCAGAATTTGTGCGACTTTATGATACATATAAAATGAAACCATGGATCATACCAATCAAATTACTTCTTTTAAATTTTCATGGAAATAAAAACATTAGTGAAAATAAAAACATTAGTGAAAATCAAAAAAAAGATCTTCGTATATCATCTAATCAAAAAGAATATCTTGAATTAGAGAACCGAAATAAAGAAAAAGAAGAAGAACAGCCGGGCCAAGGGGATATTAGATCAGATGCACGAAACCAAGAGAATCTTGAATCAGATGCACAAAAAAAAAAAAAATATGTTGAAAAGGATTACGCGGAATCAGACATTAAAAAAAGGAGAAAGAAAAGAAAATACAAGAGCAACAGAGAAGCAGAACTAGAGTTCTTCCTAAAAAGATATTTGCTTTTTCAATTGAGATGGGACGATTCTTTGAATCAAAGAATGATCAATAATATCAAGGTATATTGCCTCCTGCTTAGACTGATAAATCCAAGGGAAATTGCTATATCCTCTATTCAAAGAGGAGAAATGCGCCTGGACGTAATGTTGATTCAGAAGGATCTCACTCTTACGGAATTGATAAAAAGGGGAATATTTATTATTGAACCAGCCCGCCTGTCTATAAAACGGGATGGACAATTTATTATGTATCAAACCATAGGCATTTCATTGGTCCATAAGAGTAAACACCAAACTAATCGAGAACGTCGAGAAAAAAAATATGTTGATGAGAATTCTTTCAATGGATCTATTGCACAACATGGAAAGATGCTTATGAATGGAGATGAAAATCATTATGATTTTCTTGTTCCTGAAAATATTCTATCTCCTAGACGTCGTAGAAAATTGAGAATTTTAATGTGTTTCAATTTCAGTAATGAGAATATTGTGGATATAAATCCAGTATTTTTCAATGAGAATAACGTAAAGAACTCTGGGCAATTTTTGGATGAGGACAAGTGTCTTGATACAGATACAAATAAATTCATTCAATTCAAATTATTTCTTTGGCCCAATTATCGATTAGAAGATTTAGCTTGTATGAATCGCTATTGGTTTGATACGAATAATGGCAGTCGTTTCAGTATGTCAAGAATATATATGTATCCACGATTCAGAATTAGTTAATGGTACATTTTATATACATCATGTATCATAGCCGATATATGAAGACAGACAGGTGTACACACACGTTGTGTTACATTACATTCTGACACATGATACTGATTCAATGACGTATCAATTGGACCTAGGAATGAATCAACAGAATCTTCTTAAACCCAAATCATTCTCTTTCGTGGGTCCAGAAATGTACCATCCCTTTCTATGTATTGTATCCGAATCAAATTACAAATTAAATTGGATTTATTAATTCAATTTAAATAGAAAAAGTTATTATATGAATAAATCCAGATTATTGTGTGTACCAGATCGAAATGACTGGCATTATCATTTTATTATTATTCCTGATCGGTAAAATCCATATTTGTGGGAACGAAAGAAAAAAAAAAAGAGAGAAGAATTATTCTTTTTTATGGTAAAAAATTTATTTATCTCGGTTATTCCGCAAGAAGAAAAAGAAAAAAACAAAGGGTCTGTTGAATTTCAAGTATTCAATTTCACCAATAAGATACGGAGACTTACTGCACATTTTGAATTTCACAGAAAAGACTATTTATCTCAGAGAGGTCTGCGAAAAATTCTGGGAAAACGTCAACGGCTGCTGGCTTATTTGTCAAAAAAAAATAGAGTACGTTATAAGGAATTAATTGGTCAGTTGGATATTCGGGAGCCAAAAAATCGTTAATTTGAGGATTCATTTGAATTTTTTGGTTTATTAGATCTTGAATTTTGATGAACTTTGTTTCGTTTTCAACAATTCATGGAATAATGAATCGGGGAAGAAAGCATATGACTGTACCGGCTACAAAAAAAGACCTCATGATAGTCAATATGGGCCCTCACCACCCATCAATGCATGGTGTTCTTCGACTCATTGTTACTCTAGATGGTGAAGATGTTATTGACTGTGAACCTATATTGGGTTATTTACACAGAGGAATGGAAAAAATTGCGGAAAACCGAACAATTATACAATATCTGCCGTATGTAACACGTTGGGATTATTTAGCTACTATGTTCACAGAGGCAATAACGGTAAATGCCCCCGAACAATTGGGAAATATTCAAGTACCTAAAAGAGCCAGTTATATCAGAGTTATTATGCTGGAGCTAAGTCGTATAGCTTCTCATTTGTTATGGCTTGGGCCTTTTATGGCAGATATCGGTGCACAGACTCCTTTCTTCTATATTTTCCGAGAGAGAGAATTGCTATATGATCTATTCGAAGCTGCCACAGGTATGCGAATGATGCATAATTATTTCCGTATCGGAGGAGTAGCTGCTGATCTACCTCACGGATGGATAGATAAATGTTTGGATTTCTGCGATTATTCTTTAACAGGAGTTGTTGAATATCAAAAGCTTATTACGCGGAATCCTATTTTTTTGGAACGAGTTGAAGGAGTGGGCATTATTGGTGGAGAGGAAGCAATAAATTGGGGTTTATCGGGACCAATGCTACGAGCTTCCGGAATCCAATGGGATCTTCGTAAAGTTGATCATTATGAGTGTTACGATGAATTCGATTGGGAAGTCCAATGGCAAAAAGAAGGAGACTCATTAGCTCGTTATTTAGTACGAATCAGTGAAATGACGGAATCTATAAAAATTCTTCAACAGGCTCTGGAAGGAATTCCGGGGGGACCCTATGAGAATTTAGAAGTACGACGCTTTGATAGAGCAAAGGATTCTGAATGGAACGATTTTGAATACCGATTCATTAGTAAAAAACCTTCTCCCACCTTTGAATTGTTAAAACAAGAACTTTATGTGAGAGTAGAAGCCCCAAAAGGAGAATTAGGAATTTTTCTGATAGGAGATAATAGTGTTTTTCCCTGGAGATGGAAAATTCGTCCACCGGGTTTCATAAATTTGCAAATTATTCCTCAGCTAGTTAAAAGAATGAAATTGGCTGATATCATGACGATACTAGGTAGTATAGATATCATTATGGGAGAAGTTGATCGTTGAAATGATAATTGATACGACAGAAGTACAAGCTATCAATTCTTTTTCCAGATCGGAATCTTTAAAAGAAGGCTATGGCCTTATAGGGACGCTTGTCCCTATTTTTACTCCCGTATCGGGGATCACAATAGGGGTACTCGTGATTGTGTGGTTAGAAAGAGAAATATCCGCAGGGATACAACAACGTATTGGGCCTGAATATGCTGGTCCCTTGGGAATTCTTCAAGCTCTAGCGGATGGGACAAAACTGCTTTTCAAAGAGGATCTTCTCCCATCTAGAGGAGATATTCGTTTATTCAGTATCGGGCCATCCATAGCGGTCATATCAATTCTACTAAGTTATTCAGTAATTCCTTTTGGCTATCGCCTTGTTCTAGCCGATCTCGGTATAGGTGTTTTTTTGTGGATCGCCATTTCCAGTATTGCTCCTATTGGACTTCTTATGTCAGGATATGGATCGAATAATAAATATTTCAGGTGGTCTACGAGCTGCTGCTCAATCTATTAGTTATGAAATACCATTAACTCCATGTGTGTTATCAATATCTCTACGTGTGATTCGTTGCAACATTAACTTTTATTTCTTTCCTTTATTTCTAGGAAAGAGGTTGAATGTATTGAATAGATATCTTGATTTTTTTATTCACCATTTAGGTTGATGAACTAAACGAGATGGTTATATGAGTGAAACAAAACAGCTTATGAATTCGCAGTAAGAAGATTGATTCTCATTCCCTATGTACGAGAGGAAAGTGTAAGTAAAGATAAGCGGTGGAAACTGTTTACCCCAAGATTGGTTGATTAGTCATCATGACTTGAAGCGGGTGCAAAAGATCAACTGTATGGAGTTTCTACAATTGTTATTGTATGCATTATCATATCGGGAATCAATCAAAAATGAGTGGACGGTTAGGAACACCAAGGTACACAAAGGATTCGTCATGGAAATAATGTAAGGTATCAAAAACCAAAGGGATATTTTTGCATAAAAGGAATCATAATGAGGGCTTTAAGTTGGTAGAAATGATCAAGCAGTACTTCCCCATGATTCCGATCCAGAGTATGCTCCTATCCACTGATTAAAGAAATGACTATCGGGAACGAAGTAATCCTTTATTTTTTTTTTGAGAATCCCCTCTTCTGCGAAAGAAGAACAGGAACGAAAGAAATGGAATGCAATAGGAAAAATAAATAGTAATAGATCTTTCTTTATTCTTTCTTTCCTCCATCCCATCCGTATTAATACAGATAGGCTTCTTATCATGATTCATGAAATGAACTAATGTAGAGTGTCTAATTCTTTTTCGTAATCGAAAGATATGGGTAGAAATATCTATTGATACAACGAGTATTTTATTGAAAGATTAAGCTATTACTGAACAAAGATAAATTGTAATATTAATTATAAAATAAATTATGAGAGCAATTCGGAAGCACTTTGAATTTGTTATTATAGCAGACAGAATTCCATTGGTCTAATTAGGGACTCCCTGATGCATCTTTACTCTATTCACTCTCAAAAAATGCCGAGGTAATACTGAATCAGTCCTTAGATTTATTTGTGGCCATCGAGGAGCCGTATGAAGCTGAGGTCTCATGTACGGTTCTGAAATAGCGATGGGAACAGTGATGTTATCATCGACTATGATTATCTAACAGTTCAAGTACAATTGATATAGTTGAGGCACAGTCAAAATATGGGTTTTGGGGATGGAATCTGTGGCGTCAACCCATAGGGTTTATAGTTTTTATAATTTCTTCCCTAGCAGAATGTGAGAGATTACCTTTTGATTTACCAGAAGCAGAAGAAGAATTAGTAGCGGGTTATCAAACCGAATATTCAGGTATCAAATTTGGTTTATTTTACGTTGCTTCTTACCTAAATCTACTAGTTTCTTCATTATTTGTAACAGTTCTTTACTTGGGCGGGTGGAATCTCTCTATTCCGTACATATTCATTCCTGAACTTTTCGGAATAAATAAAACGGGGGGAGTATTTGGAACAACGATTGGTATCCTTATTACATTAGCTAAAGCTTATTTGTTCCTGTTCATTCCTATCACAACAAGATGGACTTTACCTAGGATGAGAATGGACCAACTATTAAATCTTGGATGGAAATTTCTTTTACCCATTTCTCTGGGTAATCTATTATTGACAACTTCTTCCCAACTCCTTTCACTGTAACAGTATATGATACTCTAGATTCATAACCTCCCTTAAGCAAGAGAAAGAAATATCAAATTATTCATGGATAGCCACGATATGTTCCCTATGATGACTGGGTTCATGAATTATGGTCAACAAACAGTACGAGCTGCAAGGTACATTGGTCAAAGTTTCATGATTACCTTATCCCACGCGAATCGTTTACCTATAACTATTCAATATCCTTATGAAAAATCGATCACATCAGAGCGTTTCCGTGGTCGAATCCACTTTGAATTTGATAAATGCATTGCTTGTGAAGTATGTGTTCGTGTATGTCCCATAGATCTACCCGTTGTTGATTGGAGATTGGAAACAGATATTAGAAAGAAACGGTTGCTTAATTATAGTATTGATTTTGGAATCTGTATATTTTGTGGTAACTGCGTCGAGTATTGTCCAACAAACTGTCTATCAATGACTGAAGAATATGAACTTTCCACTTATGATCGTCACGAATTGAATTATAATCAAATTGCTTTGGGTCGGTTACCAATGTCAGTAATTGGGGATTACACAATTCGAACAATTATGAATTCGACTCAAATTAAAATAACCACAGATAAACCCCTTGATTCAATAACGATTACCAATGACTAAGATTCATTTTTGATCTAAAGGAGTGAAGCTTCTTTCATTTTGGTTGGTCAGTAACTACAAATCATAACTATTGATTGGTGAGAATCGCGGCTTGATTTGGATTTAGAATATATGAATATAGTCATGATGATTTCGGAATATCAAACTCCGAACTACTCTTTCGGATACAGAAGTGGAATTAGTCCAATAACTGTATCTACCTCAATCCAGACCCCATTACGATTCAATTAGAAACGTATCATATACAAGAAAAAAAACAAGGTAACCTCTTTTTTCCTGGCTGGGTCAGTAAGGTCATGAAATATTTCAACTTTTTTTTATCTCTTATTTTATACATAATGGATTTACCTGGGCCAATACATGATATTCTTTTAGTATTTTTGGGATCAGGTCTTATACTAGGGGGTCTAGGAGTGGTATTACTTACCAATCCCATTTTTTCTGCCTTTTCATTGGGATTGGTTCTTGTTTGTATATCCTTATTCCATATTCTATCTAACTCCTATTTTGTAGCTGCTGCACAGCTCCTTATTTACGTGGGAGCTGTAAATGTCTTAATCATATTTGCTGTGATGTTCATGAATGGTTCAGAATATTACAATGATTTCTATCTTTGGACCGTTGGAGATGGGGTCACTTCACTGGTTTGTACAAGTATTCTTTTTTCACTAATTACTACTATTTCAGATACGTCATGGTATGGGATTATTTGGACTACAGGATCAAACCAGATTATAGAGCAGGACCTGATAAGTAATGTTCAACAAATTGGGATTCATTTATCAACAGATTTTTATCTTCCATTTGAACTCATTTCTATAATTCTTTTAGTTGCCTTGATAGGTGCAATTGCTATGGCTCGTCAGTAATAAATACTTAGAATTAGAAATGAATTAGAAATCCAAAATAAAATTAAAATAAATTTAAAATAAAAATAAATAAGGCCTTGTTCTGTCTTCTTGTATTGTTATTACATCCATTTTGCTTCAATTCAATTTATATATTTATTGTTCATATATTAAATTAAAAAGGGTTTTGTTTTAGTTCGATCCATTACCAATACCTTCCTTTGTTCCGTACTTGTTTTATATTCGAGTCAATCAGTGAAATTGTTGTTCATATTGAAATGAATCGAGATTGATGAGGAGTTGGTCAATGATGCTCGAGCATGTACTTATTTTGAGTGCCTATTTATTTTCTATTGGTATTTATGGATTGATCACAAGTCGAAATATGGTTAGAGCACTTATGTGTCTTGAGCTTATACTGAATGCGGTTAATATGAATCTCGTAACGTTTTCTGATTTATTTGATAGTCGACAATTAAAAGGAGACATTTTCTCGATCTTTGTTATAGCTATTGCAGCCGCTGAAGCAGCTATTGGGCC